>NC_053024.1:551947878-552063642 GCF_003073215.2 Triticum urartu | reverse complement strand
CTTAGTTTCCGCTAGGACCCCGCTGCCATGGGAGGGTAGGATAAAAGATGTCATGCAAGTTCTTTTCCATTAGCACGTATGACTATATTCGGAGTACATGCCTACATTACATTGATGAATTGGAGCTAGTTCTGTGTCACCCTAGGTTATGACTGTTACATGATGAACCGCATCCGGCATAATTCTCTATCACCAATCCATTGCCTGCGAGCTTTCCATATATTGTTCTTCGCTTATTTACTTTTCCGTTGCTATTGCTATTATCACTACAAAATACCAAAAACACTACTTTTGCTACTGTTACCTTTTGCTACCTTTACCACTACTATCATATTACTTTGCTACTAAATACTTTGCTGCAGATATTTAGTTTCTAGGTGCGGTTGAATTGACAACTCAGCTGCTAATACTTGAGAATATTCTTTGGCTCCCCTTGTGTCGAATCAATAAATTTGGGTTGAATACTCTACCCTTGAAAACTGTTGTGATCCCCTATACTTGTGGGTTATCAGTGGCTGGGGTTGAGGAAGGAACAAGCACAAGGGAAGAACAAGACAGGCTCTCTATTTAAAGGCCCCGAATACTGGGCGTCTCCCCCGGGGTCTCTAAACTTACCTATTACCAAGGAGTTGTACACATGAGACGGTTGGGTTACCCACGCCTGCATTAATGAAAATCCCGTAAATAAAGGGACACGATCTCTGCCCTGACGAGACGTGCCAGTAAAACCGCACCCCGAGATGTGGGGCGGATCGCTAGCTGACGATTGGAAAGAGCAACCGGGCAGGCATGATATGATGTCATGAACAGTTATCAACAAGTTGGGCTCGTGAGTTATTATATTCTCTACCAGTATATACACAGGTCCGGATATATTTCCTTCGTCCGAAGACTATTCTGGAGTTCGGAAGAAGGGAACCCGCCTTGCAATGCCGAAGAAAAATCTCCGTGTCGGACTCCTCGTCATTGAAGCCAGGTTCAGGGGCTACTGCGGGAGTCCTGGACTAAGGGGTCCTCGGACGTCCGGCCTGATATCCATGGGCCGGACTGATGGGCTATGAAGATTGAAGACCATACTCTTGTCCGGATTGGACTCTGCTTGGCGTGGAAGGCAAGCTTGGCGACCGAAGATTCCTTTTTACGTAACCGACTCCATGTAAACCCTAGATCCCCTCGGTGTCTATATAAACCGAAGGGGATATTCTGGAAAGGACACCACGTATACTCATTACCATATTCATAGGCTAGACTTCTAGGGTTTAGCCATTATGATCTTGTGGTAGATCAACTCTTGTAACACCCATATTCATCAAGATCAATCAAGTAGGAAGTAGGGTATTACCTCCTTAGAGAGGGCCCGAACCTGGGTAAACATCATGTCCCCTATCTCCTGTTACCATCGATCCTAGACGCACAGTTGGGGACCCCCTACCCGAGATCCGCCGGTTTTGACACCGACATCCGGCCTTCACCAATGACGGAGTCCCATGTTCTGGTCGCAGTATCTTACGCCAGAGCATCCCATGCCCTTCACCGATCAGCTAAAATAGCTGGTGGAGCTACATAAGGTGGCTAAGTTAGCCATGAAGGATTTGATAATCCGTCTATGGCCAGCCGAAGCTATGCCCGGCAGCTACTTCGGGCTCATGAAGCGGCTGGTGAACGCATGTCCTCGGCTGGATGTCATCAAGTGATCGGCCTGCATTGAAGGTGCACGCATGGCCTTCGCCCGCTGACGCCGTCAAGCTGACCAAGGGGCCTCCGGAGGGCAAGGAGCACCGCACACCTGAGCGCTATTTTGCAGATGTCCTAGAGGGGTCTCGCATTGTAGCAACGAAGTGTGCATAGGACAATATCTTTTAATGAATGTATTCAAGTTCCTTCTACCTTGTATGATAGAACAAAGCGGGTTTGCAATATAATGCTTGGTATGTTTTTAAAATTTTCCTCCTGTGCGGCCGTGTTATGTGAAATATGAGGGTTTTCCAGTCATCAGCTTCTGCCCCCACGTAGGTAGTACAGAGGTGTTCGGGGTGGAATCTAAACAGCCTTGATCCAATTATATGGTCCTTGAAGGAGTTGTTTAGCGCAACGAACCAGGCAATCAGACTATGCGGCGTTAACGCCCTCACTTAGCAATAGAAGTTTGACAATAAAAACATGGGCGCAACCCCTAGTATCTGAGCTAGAGTGCTGCAAGCGTCTAATCGGGAAGTACCGATCCTTCGCGTGATGCGGAAGAAATCTCCAACGATTTGCAACCTCCGAACAGCTGACTGGCTCTCGCCGCATCATGAAGTCAGTTTTCGGCTTTCTCTACTGAGGTGCTCCTTTGAATAAACCAAGGCAGAATCGCAGTAGTTCTCCCTTTACTACCTTAGCCGATATAGCGGAACGTAAGGTAGCAAGCACAGGAGCCGGGCAACCCAACTATTGACCAAAGACATGATTCGGAGCCAATGCATATAATACTAAATTCGGGGTGCCGAACTATACTTATAAAAAGTGTTCGGACTTTTGTTGTCGTAGTGTGGGGTGCTATGAAGCCCGTAGCAAATTGAAACGCACCCAAGTGTACAAGTGTTGTTGGGGATATTACTACTGGACGTAAACCGACCAGGAGTAGCCGGGTTAACTCTATGAAGATTAGAAGCCCATGAAGACGTGAGGATGGTGGCGCTTTACGAAGGCCCAAGGCCCAAAGGCGGGTTAAGGCCTGTAGTTGTAAACCGACTTTCTGATGTAACTTGCATTGTAAGATAGGAAGGATAGAGACCGAGTTGGGCATGTTAACGATCCGGCCTCGGGACTCTGTAAACCGACGGGCGTCAACCTGTGTATATAAAGGGACGACCCGGCGGCGGTTTAGGGACAACACAACAGACACCAACTCGAGAGCCAGGCAAAGCGGATTCGCTCCCTGGTCACCGAAACCCCTATAATTCCATCACAACTAGATGTAGGCTTTTACCTTCATCGAAGGGGCCGAACTAGTATAAAACTCTCGTGTCCCATGTCCGGTTTAACCCCTTTCAGCTAACCCATAGCGATGGCTCCACGACTAAGTCCTTTCACGAGGACATCTGCCATGACAAAACCACGACAGTTGGCGCCCACCGTGGGGCTATCGTATGATGGTTTCGAGTTCTTGAAGGGCAGCTTCGAAGGACTCAAGGGATACGCTGTGGCCCGGATGACTAAGGGTCGTCGCGGCAAACTCTAAATCGACGATGCAGGATGGGGTCCCGAGGCCGGTTCAATTGAATACGGGTACCGGGTCCTGCCACCTCTTGAGCACTGCGTTGGTTTTCCCCGAAGAGGAAGGGATGATGCAGCAAAGTAGCGTAAGTATTTCCCTCAGTTTTTGAGAACCAAGGTAGCAATCCAGTAGGAGGCTACGCGCGAGTCCCTCGTACCTGCACAAAACAAATAAATCCTCGCAACCAACGCGATAAGGGGTTGTCAATCCCTACACGGCCACTTACGAGAGTGAGATCTGATAGATATGATACCATAATATTTTTGGTATTTTTGTGATAAGGATGCAAAGTAAAATAAAAGCAAAGTAAAAAAAGCAAAGGAAATAACTAAGTCTTGGAATATTAGTATGATGAAGATAGACCCGGGGGCCATAGGTTTCACTAGTGGCTTCTCTCAAGAGCATAGGTATTTTACGATGGGTGAACGAATTACTGTTGAGCAATTCACAGAATTGAGCATAGTTATGAGAATATCTAGGTATGATCATGTATATAGGCATCTCGTCCGAGACAAGTAGACCGACTCCTGCCTGCATCTACTACTATTACTCCACTCATCGACCGCTATCCAGCATGCATCTAGAGTATTATGTGTCGGCGTTCTAGGAACGGGGGTCCCCAGACTTGCCTGCCTGCGGCCTGCGGCGTGGCTCAAGTGGGGGCCCAGCGCGGCCCATCTTCATCAGCTCAAGCTCAAGACCCTCGCGAGGGGCCAAGCCTCGCGGGGCGGACGACCGAAAGCTTCCTCATAGGCAGCCTCATCAGGCAGGCTCGCGAGGAGGCGGAGAAATCAAGGCAGGGGTACCTCGCGAGGAGCCCGTGACGCAAGCCATGACGATCGAGACCAGGCGGGCGCCAGCCGAGCGCCGCCCCATGCAGTGTCCTTGTTTCCCCTTTCGTGCAAAGGGGGCAAGCATAGGAAAAGGCATCAGGCAAAGGTTACCATTCCGGTGCAATGAGACCAAGACCAGCAGAGTGGCAGGACGGAGGTCACCGTGGAGCCCAAGACGGCGTCATCACCAGTACTTTTGGAAGCCGAAGACCACCTTTGGTCAGGATAACTTGTACTAGATGCTCCCCTTCAAAATGGCCAATTGTTGGCGCTCTTCCCACTCATTATTTCGGGAGAGGCCCAAGGCCTCTATAAATTGAGCCAGCCACCACAGAGTAGAAGAGGGAGCGAGAGATCTGGTAGAGCCCTAGCAGCGAGAAAGAGAGGCGACTGGACTCACCCAAACAGTTCATCGCATCAGCTCAAGAGCACCTCTCGCGAGGCTATTCTTCCCTTGTACTGTTCATCATCAGCCCCTGAGGCAATCCACCAGGCCACACACTAGAGTAGGGTATTACACCACAACGGTGTCCCGAACCAGTATAAACCTCGTGTCTCTTGTGTTGTTTGTTGTTTCCAGCTTAGATCATGCAAGGAGATTGGACGTAGATCGGTAGGGGAGAGATCTCCGTGCGCACCCCAGTGTTCGAACCTCAAGGGTCTGCCGGAACCCGAAATCCGACATTTGGCGCGCCAGGTAGGGGGTGCGCCGGAATCTTTCTCCCGCTCTTCGCATGTGATCTCCCGTCGTTTCCATGGCTGACGCTCGTCGGGCTCGTGCCGAGCGCCGGGCTGCTCTCGCCACCCGCGTCGCCCAGACGGCACCCGTCGATGGACGCCCTCATCGTTCCCCGTTGCCTACCGCCAACGCCGCCACCGGCCCGGCGGGGAACGAGCAGTAGGCGTCGTCCCAGCATCCTTCGGTGCGGCGAGAGGGCCGCACCGCCACACCGTCGCTGACTCCAGCGTCGCCCGTCGTCGCAGCTCTCCTGGGTGGCTCCCAGGCACCCCCCTCGAGCCATCACATCAAGCCGTTCACCTACCGGATCAGCACCGCCTCCAAGCATCGAGAAGCCCCCCCCCCTCGGGCTGGGTGGTGACCGAGGCCGATCTGACCTTTGACTCGGAGGATCACCCCTTCAACCCCATCGGTTCGGGCACACTCCCCATGCTGTGCACCCCCACCATCTGCCAAGTGGCCATCACCAGGACCCTCATCGACGGTGGTGCCGGCCTCAACGTGCTCTCGGTGGAGGCCTTCAGCCTCCTCCATGTACCACTGGGGCGGCTCCAACCCAGCAGGCCTTTCTCGGGCGTCGGAGCCGATTCCACCGCCTCCTTCGGACAGATCCGCCTCCCAGTGACCTTCGGCACCTACGACAACTTCTGCACGGAGCTGATCGACTTCGACATCGCCCCCATTGGCCTCCCCTACAATGCCATCCTCGGCTATCCGGCCTTGGCTCGGTTCATGGCAGCAACTCACCCGGCGTACAACCTCATGAAGATGCCTGGGAGCAACGGCATCCTCACCAGTTGACGAGGACGGGCCCACTGGCGCCACCTTCACCATAGGGGGCAACCTCAAGCCCGAGCAGGAAAAGGCCCTGGTGAGGTTCCTACGTGCAAACAAGAAGGTGTTCGCATGGGAACCTGATCAGTTAGCAGGGGTCCCAAGGAAAGTGATTGAGCATCACCTCAACGTGTGCCCCAATGTGCGCCCCGTGAAGCAGAAGGCGAGGCGGAAGTCCATCGAGAAACAAGCTTTCATCGTTCAAGAGACCCGGAAGCTAGAGGAGGCAGGAGTTATCCGTGAGGTCCGCTACCCTGATTGGCTGGCTAACCCGGTCGTTGTGCCAAAAAAGGGAGGAAAGGAGCGCATGTGTGTCGACTTCACCAACCTCAACAAGGCCTGCCCGCAGGATCCATTTCCGCTCCCTCGCATTAACCAGATAGTCGACTCCACCGAAGAGTGTGACCTATTGTGCTTCCTAGATGCCTTCTCGGGCTATCACCAGATCAAGATGGCAGTACAAGACATGGAAAATACAGCTTTCCTGACCCCGTGTGGAGTGTACTGCTATACGTGCATGCCATTTGGGTTGCGCAACACAGGCACGACCTTTCAGCGGTTGATGCACATCGCCTTAGGCTGGCAGCTCGGGAGGAACGCTGAAGCTTACATCGATGACATTGGGGTGAAGTCTCGTGAGGCAAGAACCCTGATACAGGACCTGGAAGAAACCTTTGAGAGCCTCAACGAAGTGGACCTACAGCTCAACCCGGAGAAGTGCGTGTTTGGAGTCCCCTCGGGCAAGCTCCTGGGTTTCCTCATGTCCCACAGGGGCATCGAGGCCAACCCGGAGAAGGTCAAGGCAGTCGAAGACATGAGCCCGCCAAGGACCCTCAGAGAAATGCAGAAGCTCACCGGGCGTGTAACTGCGCTAGGGCGCTTCATCTCCAAGCTGGGGGAACGAGCGCTGCCCTTCTTCAAGCTAATGAAGAGAAAGGGCCCCTTCGAATGGACTGAAGAGGCCGAAAAGGCATTCCAAGACCTCAAGAGGTACCTTACCAGCCCACCAGTGATGGTAGCTCCGCGTCCTTGGGAGCCCCTAGTGCTCTACCTTGCGGCCACCCCCTACTCTGCTAGCGCAGCCCTGGTGGCGGTCAGGGAGGAGCGCTATGCCAAGACCGCATCGACCGTCCAAACTAAAGCAAAGCAAAGCCGGGAGGGCCTCGCGAAGGCCGCAACTGCGGCCAGAAAGGAACAGCCGCAGTAGGAGAACGCACTCGAAGCAGGAGAGGCCTCTTCAGGCGACCAAGCACTGGGGGCTCCGACGTTTCAAGAGACGCCTCAACCTCTGGAGGACGCAAGCTGCGCCCGCACCCTCAACCTCGTCAAGCATCCCGTGTACTTCGTCAGCACGGTGCTACGGGACGCAAGGGCATGGTACCCCATGCCTCAAAAGCTCCTCCTCGCGCTACTAGTGGCCTCATGCAAGCTGCGCCACTACTTCCAAGGCAATCCCATCAAAGTCGTCTCAGCATACCCCTTGGAAAGAGTACTCAGGAGCCCCAACTCAGATGGGAGGGTTGCTGAATGGAACATTGAACTACAGGCATTTCAGCTAGAATTTAGTACGACCAGGGTCATCAAGGGAGCTGCACTTGCGGATTTCGTGGCAGAATGGGCAGAAGCGCGGTGTCTTGAGGCAGGCGAAGACCGATCACTTTCCCCAGGAAGTGAAGCACCGGATGGCTGGGTCATGTACTTCGATGGGGCGTTCTCCCGGCAGAGTGCGGGAGCTGGCACAATGCTCGTATCCCCTACCCAGGACAAACTCTACTACACCGTACAACTCTGCTTCCAACACGGAGAAAAGGTCTCCAACAACATAGCGAAGTACGAAGGCCTAATAGCAGGCTTGAAGGCCGCAATTGCCTTAGGGGTAAAGCGCCTCATCATCAAGGGTGATTCGCAGCTCCTCATCAGCTTCTCCAACAAGATATACGAGCCAAAGGACGAGCACATGGAAGCCTACCTCGCTGAGTTTCGCAAGATGGAGAAACAGTTCTGGGGGCTGGAGTTGCAGCACGTGCCCCGCGGCACCAATCGGGAAGCTGATGACATTGCCAAGAGGGCATCTGGGCGGCTGCCTCAGGAGCCTGGCGTCTTCGAGGAGCGGCTCTTCAAACCCTCGGTGGTGCCGTCACTGTCGAGCACGGCGCAACCAAGGGAGGAGCTCCCTCAGCTGCCTGCCTCCGGAGCCCCGGTCTGCGGCCCGGCCTCAGGGGCACGCCTGCTCCTGCCGTTAGAGCCTCAGGAAGGGTGTTGGATCCCGGAGCTCAAGAACTACCTGATGCAAGGGACTCTGCCGGAGAACGAGGAGGAAGCGGAGCGTGTGGCGCGGCAGGCCACAGCTTATTGCATCAAGGATGGAGAGCTCTACAGCAAGCAACCAAATGACATGTCCCTACGTTGCATCTCCCGAGAGCAAGGGAAGGAGCTACTGGCGGACATACACGGCGGAGACTGCGGGCACCAGTCGTCGTCACGAACCCTCGTTGGCAAGGCGTTCCGTAGTGGATTCTACTGGCCCACGGCGCTCATCGACGCTGTCGAGCTGGTGAGGGCTTGCGAGGCCTGCCAGTTTCACGCTAAGCAGATCCATCAGCCTGCGGGGGGTTTACAGACTATACCCCTCTCATGGCCGTTCGCAGTTTGGGGGCTGGACATTCTGGGCCCATTTCCTCGGGCGCCAGGGGGCTATCACTACCTCTATGTCATTGTGGACAAATTCACCAAGTGGGCTGAGGTGGAAGCCGTCCGCACAATCCCGGCAGGCTCCGCGGTCAAGTTCATCAAGGGCCTCGTGAGCCGATTTGGGGTGCCCAACCGCATCATCACCGACAATAGCTCGCAGTTCACCAGTAATCTCTTCAAAACGTACTGTGCTAACCTTGGAACGCAGATATGCTATGCTTCGGTAGCACACCCCCGGAGCAACGGCCAGGCCGAGTGAGCCAACGCGGAGGTCCTGAGGGGCCTCAAAGCCAGGACCTTTAAGAAGAAGTTGGAGGCCGGTGTCAGGGGCTGGTACGATGAGCTCCAGTCCGTGCTGTGGTTAATCCGCACAACTACGACCAAGCCGACCAGCGAGACCCCGTTCTTCCTCGTCTATGGAGCAGAGGCTGTTCTCCCTCATGAGGTCAGGCGTCGCTCCGCACGGGTCCTGGTGTTCGACGAGATGCAGTAGGACGCCATGCGGGGGATGGATCTCGTGCTGGGGGAGGAACACTGCCGAGAAGCTGCACTGCGAGCGGCAAGGTATCAACAGGCGCTGTGACGATACCACTGCTGCAACATCCGCCCCAGAACTCTTGAGGTAGGGGATCTCGTACTCAGACGGGTTCTCTCTAGGGAGGGGCTGCACAAGCTCTCTCCCATGTGGGAGGGCCCATTCAAGGTTGTTCATGTCTCCAGGCCTGGCTCCGCGCGCTTGGAGACCACGGAGGGGGTACCCATCCAGAACGCGTGGAACATTCAACATCTCCGGAGGTTCTATCCCTGAGCGAGGCCTAGCACCTAGGAAAGGCCCGGTGCCTATGAAGAAGGCAAATGCCTGTGAAGCTGCCGCGTTTTGGGAAAGGCACGGTGCCTGTGAAGAAGGCAAATGCATGTGAAGCTGACGCGTTTTGGGAAAGGCCCGGTGCCTGTGAAGAAGGCAAATGCCTGTGAAGCTACCGTGTTTTGGGAAAGGCCCGGTGCCTGTGAAGAAGGCCAAAGCCTGTGAAGCTCGCCGCCCGTGACACTCTCACGTAATAATGAGTGGGGCTGTACAAGCCCCAGAGTCTCCGGAGTGCCGCCCTCGGGCCTCGGGGGCTCCCGGCCACGCCCAATGGTAGCACTTAGCTCCGCGCTGGTGAGAAGACGTCGAAGACTAGAATAGGTGCCGGACGCGGCTTTTCCATTTGCTTTCTGTAGTTGGCTTGTTTATTCCCGTTTGAAGTTTTATCGAAGTTGTTGACGTTCCTGGCTTGTGACTCTTTATCTTTCTCACTCGCTTGCCTCATTTTCTCTCACACAAGTCTCGCGAGGGAGGTTCGCGGGCGCCCTCGCGAGTGTTTTCTGCCCCGATGTTTGGAGCTTTCCTATCCGAGTCCCCTGCGGGAGCGCCCCTCCCAGTCCGTGCCCCACGGGCATCGCGACACGAGCGCAGGACCTGGGCCGATCGCCCCACAACCAAGACCGTAAGTTACCCTCCTACTAATCCTTGCAGGGCACGAAGCGCACGACGAGGCTACGGCCTCGGGAGGCGAGGACCGCGTCAAGCCCCACCGAGCTAAAATAGTTCCCGCACATGGGAGCATGGCGCGGAAACACAGCGTAGAAATAGCGGAAGCAGCGCGATGGTTAAACAGCAGCAGTTCTAACACGCCCCCGCGGGGCCCTACATTACTTTCTATTTCTGCGCAGGAAAAGAAGGAAAACAAAATGGGCGCGATTCGTCCTGCACCAACCCACAGCAAAGGCCCGAGCTGCTCCTGGGGCTCAGGCGGACCCCTCCTCTCGCTTCACCGGGGCACGACGGCGGGCCGACCCGCTACCTTCACCCAGGCGGGCGCGACGGCGCGGGGGCTGGTCGCGGCCACCGCTGGAGGAGCTGCTGCCTGAGAGGGGGTCGCCGAAGCTCAGCGAACCCCGAGCACCGCCGCCTGTACGCCAGGCACCATCTTCAACCTGTTCAGTGCCGGGGCTGGGCAGGCGGCCGCGGTCGTCGTCTTCAGGGCAGCACCCTGCACGGCGACCATCTTCCCCGAACACCCTCACGTAGAGGGTGGCGTCGCCATCAAACTTGAAGTACAGGGTGCACCACCGGCCCAGGCCGCGCGTGCGGGCAAACGTTTGCCAGCCGCGTGTCAGGGCCCGTTCCCAGAAACGGAGACCTCCAGCGAAGCCCAGGAGGCCCTGCTGCAGCAGCCGTCTGCCTGGAGCCAGAAGCCGCACCGAGCACTGGCCGGCAGTTCATCTACGAAGAAATGGGGTAGCTGGAGCCGGGTGCTGGATGGGTCCGCCGACCACACGACGAACTCTGGCAGCACCTCCGCAGAGCGAAAGCGTGGCCTAGGGGGACGCACACCCACGGCGTGCCCCCCGTCGGCAACCGGGCGCTCACCACCGCGCAGGGAACCGCCTCCATGGCCGCGGGAGGCCACCATGGGGACCGTGGTATACTTGCGAGGGCGGCCTCGGCTGCGCTTGGTCGGGGGGGAGTCAGGCCCTTCCTGGCGGGCCTTTACTTTCTCCGCGGCCGAGAATCTCTTTGGAGCCATGGGAACGGCGAGTAGCCAAGAAGAAGAAAAGGAGCAGCAAGAAGGGACGGGCTGAAGGGGCTCACGCAGCCCCGTACTTATAGCCGGAGGAGACCAACCGCCGAGCACCACGATCGCAGGTAATCATGACCGGTCTCTCTGCATGCAGGGACTTGTCAAGTTGTGCGGCTGCCGAGGCGTCGTGGGGAAGCGCAGACGCCCACGTCCAGTCAACCGCCACGCGGCACCCAAGGCCGCAGGTTGTTGGGGCCCATGGCGCTTCACGCTTACCCCTTCGCTTCCCTGCCAGGCCAAGCCCGGGCGCGCCTTGGGCCTGGGGGCTACTGTCGGCGTTCTAGGAACGGGGGTCCCCAGACTTGCCTGCCTGCGGCCTGCGGCGTGGCTCAAGTGGGGGCCCAGCGCGGCCCATCTTCATCAGCTCAAGCTCAAGACCCTCGCGAGGGGCCAAGCCTCGCGGGGCGGACGACCGGAAGCTTCCTCAGAGGCAGCCTCATCGGACAGGCTCGCGAGGAGGCGGAGAAATCAAGGCAGGGGTACCTCGCGAGAAGCCCGTGACGCAAGCCATGATGATCGAGACCAGGCGGGTGCCAGGCGGGCGTCGGCCCGTGCAGTGTCCTTGTTTCCCCTTTGGTGCAAAGGGGGCAAGCACAGGCAAAGGCATCAGGCAAAGGTTACCATTCCGGTGCAACGAGACCAAGACCAGCAGAGCGGCAGGACGGAGGTCACCGTGGAGCCCAAGATGGCATCATCACCAGTACTTTTGGCAGCCGAAGACCACCTTTGGTCAGGATAACTTGTACTAGATGCTCCCCTTCAAAATGGCCAATTGTTGGCGCCCTTCCCGCTCATTATTTGGGGAGAGGCCCAAGGCCTCTATAAATAGAGCCAGCCACCACAAAGTAGAAGAGGGAGCGAGAGATCTGGTAGAGCCCTAGCAGAGAGAAAGATAGGCGACTGGACTCACCCAAACAGTTCATCGCATCAGCTCAAGAACACCTCTCACGAGGCTGTTCTTCCCTTGTACTATTCATCATCAGCCCCTGAGGCAATCCACCACGCCACACACTGGAGTAGGGTATTACACCACAACGGTGGCCTGAACCAGTATAAACCTCGTGTCCCTTGTGTTGTTCGTTGTTTCCATCTTAGATCACGCGAGGAGATTGGACGTAGATCGGTGGGGGAGAGATCTCCGTGCGCACCCCAGTGTTCAAACCTCAAGGGTCTGCCGGAACCCGAAATCCGACATTAAGTTCATGAAAACAGAGTAACGCTTAAGCAAGATGACATGATGTCGTTGGATCAACTCATGCAATATGGTGAAAACCCCATCTTGTTATCCTCGATGGCAACAATACAATATGTGCCTTGCTGCCCCTACTGTCACTGGGAAAGGACACCGCAAGATTGAACCCAAAGCTAAGCACTTCTCCCATTGCAAGAAAGATCAATCTAGTAGGCCAAACCAAACTAATAATTCGAAGAGACTTGCAAAGATAACCAATCATACATAAAAGAATTCAGAGAAGATTCAAATATTGTTCAAAGATAGACTTGATCATAAACCCACAATTCATCGGTCTCAACAAACACACCGCAAAAAGAAGATTGCATACGAATAGATCTCCACAAGAGAGGGGGGAACATTGTATTGAGATCCAAAAAGAGAGAAGAAGCCATCTAGCTAATAACTATGGACCCGTAGGTCTGAGGTGAACTACTCACACTTCATCGGAGGGGCTATGGTGTTGATGTAGAAGCCCTCCATGATGGATACCCCCTCCGGCGGAGCTCCGGAACAGGCCCCAAGATGGGATCTCGTGGATACAGAAAGTTGCGGTGGTGGAATTAGGGTTTTGGCTCCGTATCTGATCATTTGGGGGTACGTAGGTATAACGTAGGTATATATAGGAGGAAGGAGTACGTCGGTGGAGCAACAGGGGGCCCACGAGGGTGGAGGGCGCGCCTGGGGGGTAGGCGCGCCCCCCTACCTCATGGCCTCCTCCTTTGTTTCTTGACGTAGGGTCCAAGTCTCCTGGATCATGTTGAGAAAATCACGTTCCCGAAGGTTTCATTCCGTTTGGACTCCGTTTGATATTCCTTTTCTTCGAAACCCTAAAATAGGCAAAAAAAACAGCAATTCTGGGCTGGGCCTCCGGTTAATAGGTTAGTCCCAAAAATAATATAAAAGTGGATAATAAAGCCCAATAATGTCCAAAACAGTAGATAATATAGCATGGACCAATCAAAAATTATAGATATGTTGGAGACGTATTTAGGTCCCCTTTGGTGGAATTCACGTCTTCATCGGCAAGATCGGCGAACCGGGCCCGAGACGGCTCAGCATGCAAGCTCTGCCCCGGTTCAGCCCGCCATAAGGCATGTCTTCGTAGGTGTCATCCACGAAGCGGAATATGTGGATGGATCGGTATCTGGTGGCGAAACCGTTGTCTGCTCCGATGACGAGTCTTCAACCGGAGAGACCGAGTCGCTATACCAGTTACAGGATGGTCGGATTAGTGGAGGTTCCGATGGCAACAGTATTCCGGACCCCCTTGATCTGCCAAACTGGGTCGCGGTCTTCATTGCCGGTACACAGCTAACACAGCACTCTTCTACAGCTGCGGCACCTCCGTTCCAGCAGCAGCAGCGCCGGCGGGGGCAGGGGGCTCTACGCCGCCTCTGGCTCAGGTTCTGTCTGACTTGTTCGATGCTTTAGCAACACTGCTGGCAGCAGAGGTGGATGCAGCAAACCAAGATCAGCACAACACAGAGATTGCAAAGGTGAAAGATCAGATAACTCGGGCTAAAGTGGACCTGGCAGCAGAGAACGCCAGGATGGCTACAAAACGGGCCGAGTTAGAAGCTCGGGCCTACCGGCTTAGGCTGGATCAGAGTGCCTCAGATGATGTCATGAGGAGGAGATACCGGTCGCACCTCCCGCTGGGTTATGAGCCAAGAAACCTCTTCAACATGCCAGCAGCGGGAACCAGTAACCAGCCAGTGATAAACCGGACGGAGGCACCTCTAACAGGAGCGCCGGTTCGGCCACGCACAATAGACCCGCCTCGTCAGAACAACATTTTGTCACAGCACGTTCTGACACCCCCAGGGCATTACTCCAACCCGTTGGATAACTAGTAGCCACCGCTTCACGATTGGCAGCTCTCCCAATCGACGGCGAGTCACCGGTGGCGATTGAGACACGACGGGCCAGAGTGCTCCTTTAGACAGCTTTAACCAAGCAGCAGGCTTATTCGCATAGTCACGAGAGGATTCACTCCACCCCCGTCAAAGTCAGAGCTACAGCAGGCACATTGATGAGCCGACCATGTTAAGCAGTGCACGTCACCGTAACTCGCCGCGAGGGCATAACCCGGCGGGTGGTGGTGCTAATGCGCAGGATGTGGTGGATCATGGTCGTGCACGTCGAGAAGCTGAGTTAGCAGCACAACATGCAGCTCGTCCTACCGTTTCAGTGGAGCTAGGTGTGGTCTTCAGTTATTTACGGGTGCCATGTCTCACCCCCGCTTTGTGTAACGTGCGACTACCCAAAGATTTTAAAGGCCCTCGTAAGGTGCCCAATTACAATGCCGATTTACCCCATGAATCATGGGTTGAGAGTTATGAGATGGCGATGCAGATGCAGGATGTGGATGAAGCAGTGTGTGCTAAGTACTTCACCATGATGTTGGAGGGGACAGCTCGTACTTGGTTAAAGAGCTTACGCTAACTCCTTTGGGTCGTGGGCCGAGTTAAAAAATCGGTTTATCCAGAATTTTAAGGATATGTGTAAGCAGCCTATGTCGATTGTGGACCTGGCTGCTTGTGTTCAAGAGGATGGGGAGTCTACAACCCATTGGGTGAAGCGAGTCTCAGCTATTCTGCATTCGTCAGACCACATCAACGCGTATACAATAGTTTTGACGTTGGAAGGAAATTGATGGTTTATGCCATTAAAACTAAAGTTGGGAAGGCTCAAACGTCACTGTAATGACATGTCGACCCCTATGGCTGCTTTGGTGAAATATGCCGATTCAGATAGTACCAAAGACCCTGAGTCTGAGGATAACAAGCCAGGGAAGGGGAAAAAGAACGGCAATGCCAAGGGGCAGCAGCATAATCCGGCAGGTCATGGGAACAATGGTAAGCGCAAGGCATACAATAGCATAGACTTTGTGGCTAACACCAATGCCGAGGATAACGGTCAGCGCCGCAAGGGTAAACCGCCCAACGGGGTGGAGGGTCAGGTCCTAATCTTTAACGCCTGCTAAATTAGCCTTGCCCAAAACACGGATCGAAGTCCCCGAGCGGGTGAGGCAGTCCCCGGGTCGGGCGTAACTACGGAAGTCCCCGCCGCCTGCTGATACCCCCTGGCCGACTATCGAAGTCCCCGGGCCACCTGCTTGGTTCTTCGAGCCGGACCCGGCCGCGTCGGGGTCAGGCGGCACGAAGATGGAATCGGACTCTGGAGACGGCTTGATAGACGGCTTGAGGAGGCGTTGTAGAGAGACGCCGGTTGGTATTGCTTGCCGGGTGGAGCCTATTCGAGCCAGAGCATCAGCTGGCTCGTTGTCGGCTCGCGGTACGTGGAGGAACTCGCATCCTTCAAAATACCCACTGATCTGCTGAACGAGGAAGCGGTAGCTTGCCATATTTGCGTCCTTGGCATCCCAGTCGCCGGATGATTGCTGGACCACCAAGTCCGAGTCGCCATAACATAGGATCCGGCGAATGCCGAGTTCTTTGGCAAGCCGGAGCCCGTGTATGAGCGCCTCGTACTCGGCCACGTTGTTGGAGGCGGCAAAGTGAATTTGCAGCGTGTATCTGAGCTTGTCGCCTTTGGGAGAGGTGAGGACGATGCCGGCTCCCAAGCCGGTGCGCATCTTGGACCCATCGAAGTGCATGCGCCAATGAGTGGAGTCGGGAGCCGGCGCAGGTACTGGGTCTCGGCCCAGTCGACGAGGAAGTCGGCCAATGCTTGGGATTGATGGCGGTGCGAGGCTGGTAGAAGATCGCTAGGGCCAGCTCGATGGCCCATTTCGCCACCCGGCCGGATGCATCCCGGCTGCCTATGATCTCGGCCAGCGGGGCGGTGCATACAACCGTGATGGGATGCTCTTGGAAGTAGGGCTTCAGCTTCTTGGCGGCGAAGTACACGCCATAGCACATCTTCTGGTAGTGCGGGTAGTTCTGCTTCGAGGTAGACAGCACCTCGCTCAAATAGTACACCGGCCTCTGGACCGGCTGGGCTCGGCCTTCTTCTGGGCGTTGGACTACGATGACGGTGCTGACCACCCGGCTGGTTGCGGCAATGTAGAGGAGCATGGGCTCTTTCTCAGTCGGCGCCGCCAGGACTGGCGGTGTGGCCAGCATCTTCTTCAGCTCGTGGAAAGCTTGGTCAGCTTGGTCATTCCACTCGAAGTGAGTGGTCTTCTTCATGAGGCGGTAGAGGGGGAGAGCTTTCTCTCCGAGCCGGCTGATGAAGCGGTTTAGGGAGGCCAAGCACCCGGTGAACTTCTGGATGTCTCGAAGCTTGGTGGGAATCGCCATTCTCTCAATGGCCTTGATCTTTACTGGGTTGCATTCGATGCCGCGTTCGGAGACCAGGAAGCCTAGGAGCTGGCCGGCTGGCACTCCGAACACGCATTTCTCGGGGTTAAGCTTGATTTGGAACCGGTAGGTTCTCAAATGTTTCCTTGAGGTCTTCCAGCAAGGTGCCGCGCTTCTCCGTCTTCACCACAATGTCGTCTACGTAGACGTGGGCATTTCTGCCGAGTTGCTTGAGGAGGCACTTCTGCATGCAACGCTGAAAAGTGGCACCGGCATTTCTCAAGCCGAATGTCATAGTCAGGTAGCAGAAGGCTCCGAATGGCGTGATGAAGGCGGTCTTCAGGCGGTCTGCCGGATTTAACTTTATCTGGTGATACCCTGAGTAAGCATCCAAGAAACTCAACAGCTCGCATCCGGCCGTGGAGTCTATCACTTGGTCAATCCTTGGCAGGGCAAAGGGATCTTTGGGGCAGGCCTTGTTGAGGCTCGTGTAGTCTATACACATGCGCCACTTGTTGTTCTTCTTTAGCACGAGGACCGGGTTGGCGAGCCACTCTGGAAAGAAAACTTCCATAATGAAGCCTGCAAAGATGTCCCAATTCTCGGCGCACCCGCTGGGTGAAGCCTTCGAGCCTCCGGGTGCTCGAAGGGGGGTCCCGGCCGGTCAAGCTCGACCGGCCAGGCGGCGAGGCGTCTTGAAGTGCCCTTTTTTTTCTGCCGGCTGCTGACAGCCGGACAAAACTCTTCTCTTCTCTGCAATCTTCGCGGGGGCGCGTCAGCGCACCTGCTGGGTGTAGCCCCCGAGATTCGGGCTGACTGCTGAGCAGTCGGGCCGGATCTCCCGATAACTACTTTGTCTTCTTCACGGGGGCGCGTCAGCGCACCCGCTGGGTGTAGCCCCCGAGATTCGGGCCGACTGCTGAGTAGTCGGGCCGGATCTCCCGGCAACTACTTTATCTTCTCTTTCTTCGCGCGGGCGCGTCAGCGCACCCGCTGGGTGTAGCCCCCGAGATTCGGCCCGACTGCTGAGCAGTCGGGCCGAATCTACCGGCAACTACTTTGTCTTCTCTCTCGCCGGGGCGCGTCAGCGCATCCGCTGGGTGTAGCCCCCGAGATTCGGGCCGACCGCTGAGCAGTCGGGCCGGATCTCCCAGCAACTACTTTGTCTTCTTTCTCGCGGGGGCGCGTCAGCGCACCCGCTGGCTGTAGCCCCCGAGATTCGGGCCGACTGCTGAGCAGTCGGGCCGGATCTTCCGGCAACTACTTTGTCTTCTTTCTCGTGGGGCGCATCAGCGCACCCGCTGGGTGTAGCCCCCGAGATTCGGGCCGACTGCTGAGCAGTCGGGCCGGATCTTCCGGCAACTACCTTGTCTTCTTCCTTTTCTTCTTCAGACGGCTGGGCGGGCGGACCCCGACACAGCAGTCGGGATCTTTGCAGCCGGCCAGGTAGCCAACGGTCGGACGCACATTTCTTTTCTCTCTCTTTGTTTTTGAGCAGTCGGCTATGCGAGCGGCCCAGCCCACTTTTTTCCAGCCGGCCCCAAGGCAGTCGGCCTCTTCTTTTTCTTTCTGTCTGGCTCCACGCGGCGAGCCGGACCCTCCTCTCTCTCTCTCTCTCTTTTCTTCTTCTTTTTTTGACTTCTGTCCCTTCTTTTCTCCAGCCGACCAGGGGACCGCTGCAAGGACCAGCAGGGGTCGGCCGGAGGCGAAGCCGCGGGTGGTGCGGGACGTCGCGGATCCGGCGCGCGGAGCCGGCAGCCGGCTGGGGCGGCAAGCCGGCGTGCGCGGAGGCCGGACCCGGTGCAGGAGGCCGGCGTGGCTTGGCGGAGCCAGCCCGCCGCAGCCCGGGCGAGGGCGCGCAGACCTGGCGGGAGCGGGGGAGCCGGCGCGGGCGGCGCAAAGCGAAGTGGGGCAGGGAAACCAGCCGGCAGGCGGACGCGGCTACCGCGAGCCGGCGGCAAGCGGGCGCGGAGCTGGGGTCGGCCAGCGCGGGAGTCGACCGGGCGTGCGGAGGCCGCGAGAGGAAGCCGGCATGGCCGGCCGGGATGGAGCCGCGACCGGCGCGGATGCGCGCGCGCCAGGCATAGTCGGAGATGCGGCGAGGCGGAGGCCGGAGCAGCAACGCGGAGCCGGCGCGAGTGAACGTGCAGACGCGTACGCGCTGCGGGATGCAGAGGCGGAGCGAGCGGTGCCTGGACGACGCAGCCGGTCACGGAGCGGAGGAAGCGGCACGGGAGGCCGGGTGCTGGAGAGTACGAGAGGACGGCAGTCGGTGATGTGGGCGCATGCCGAACGGGGCCTGCAGGCACGGTAGGCGGTCGCGAGCACGACCAGGCAGAGGAGGAGGCCGGAGCCGGCCGGGCCCGGCACAGCCGGCGCGGGAGCAGGCGGGCACGCGGGTGCGGAGCAGGGGAGCCGAGCGGCGGACGGAGGCGGGCGAGCAGGCGAGGCCGGCTGAGACGCAGTCGGCCGGGGCGGCGGTAGTCGGCCACAGCGGCGAGGCGGACAGGCCTCCCGCGCGGGGAAGCCGGCACGGGGAGGAACCGGCGCAGGGCGGGCCAACGTCGGGGATCCGGCCCAAGCGCTGGGAGCGGGACGAGGCCGGGCAGACGCGCGGGCACCCGGCCGAGCAGCCGGCGCGGTCGGCGCATGTGCGAGCGAGGTGGGACGACCACGGGGGAGAGTCGCGGCGAAGGCAATGCACCGGGACGCGCGGACCCGGCAGGAGCGGGGCGAGGCGCAGGGGAGGAGCAGTGAGCGGGATCTGCAAGGAGCCCGCTGGCGCATGAGCTTGAGGCGGCGCAGGGGTGGCCACGGGCGGAGCCACGCGCAGGGGAGGGAGTGCGCGTGCTGAGCGGGCGTGGACGCGAGTGCTGCGGCTCGGATGGCCCGGACGCGTGGCCGTAGCGGCCATGTGGGAGCGGCGACCGGAAGAGGACACCCGCGGAACTACCCTCCTGCGCGAACAAGGGCCGGGATGGCTAGCTAGCTAGCTTAGCAGGGCCAATGGAAAAGGTAGCTAGCTAGCTTGGGCATGAGTGTGTGTCTGTATGGGGGAGCAGTGCGCGTGTTTCGGCCAGAACAAGGCGCAATGCGAAGGGGAGCAGGCACGAGCGGCGCGGCACGGCGCGCGCATGGATGCGGCCGACCGAAACGAGGCACCGCCGTGCTCGGACGGATGGCCGGTGTCGCAACGGTGGTGACGAAGATGCACCGCCCAGCACGGACGCGCCGAGGGCGTGCCGATGTCGAGCCCTCGACAGGCGCCGGAGAGGTGGCGACGTCGCGGTGATGATGAAGATGGCGAGACCGACGGCGAGGACGCGCCGTCCCGCACGGCCGCTCCGGGGACGGGTCGAAGTTGATCCCCCGAGCGCTACCGGAGAGACGGCGCGACGCCGCGGCGGAGGCGATGAAGATGGTCCCGCCCGGACAGCGAAACCAGCAGCAGCGTGATAGCATAATAGTACTACCGCCCCACGGTGGGCGCCAAATGTCGGGTGGTAGGTGCGACATATGCCAACGAGTGGCTTATCATTGTGGGAGCCAGTAAGACGTCGCCGGTGCCTGGAAACGGGATGAGGCGAAGACATGCACGCCGGTGAATCTTACCCAGCTTTGGGGCTCTCCGTGGAGATAACACCCCTACTGCTGCTCTGCGGGGTCTCCGCATGGTCACTAGATGAACAAGTAGCTACACGGTGCTCCTTGAGCTGTTGGCAAGAGGAGGAAGAACGGCACGGCTTGCTCTCTTCTCCTCCCTATGTGGTGTCTGAGACTAGCAGGGATTGATCTCCTTTGCATGGGTGTCCCGGGGGGTTTATATATGCCTACCCCCCGAGGGTATAATGGTAATCCGGCTGGGCGTGGGGCCTAGCCGTCTGTGTCTTCGCTCTCCGGCTTCTGCGCCGGCTGCTGGGGCCCGCCGGCTGGTGGGTCCTGCCAGCTACCGGCTCCTTGGTCGACAGGCAGGCCCCACTGTCCAGGGCCTTGTCGGTGGCTGGTTACTATTGCTCAATCTTTGTGACGAGGGCTTCGCCGAGGTAAGCGTGGCTACAGTGCTGCCGTCCGGCGGGTGACCACTGTAGCCTCACCGCGTCTTGTCTCCTTAATGGGGCGTCTCCTTCGAGGGGGTGGCAAGCCGGCTGGAGAGAGCCGGCTCCGTCTTGGGCCGACTGGGGGAGGCCAGGCCGCCTTCGGGTGTCTCTCTGCCCGAAGGGGCCCACCGCCCGTGGGCCGTACTGGTAGCCCGTCGTGGATGACATCAGGGTCAACGTGGCAACAGTGCTGCGCCGGACGGGTCATGGCCACCCGTACGGCGCACTGTGCCAGGCGCGCTCCGGGATTCGGGGGTGGCAGGCTTCACTGTAGCCATGCCCCGTCACATCGCCGTTATGTGGATACAGACTTCGAGGGTACGGTCTTGACCGCTTTATGGGAGCCGGCTCCTTGGAGTCGGCCTTCTCGCAGCCGGCTCCTCGGAGCCGGCCCTCCCGCGGCTTTCTTCATGAGGGCTGAAATCGGGCCGCCTTCCAATAGCCGGCCTGGGAGACAGCCGGCCAGGGGAAGGCGGCCCCATGTCTTGGATTCTTGAGAGCCGGATCAGCTCGTAATTTTTTCAAAAAGGCCAGGGGGAGCCGGCTAGGCTACACGTGGTCACTTACTCTGACACTTGATTTGAATAAGTTGACACCTACTGAAATATCTTTGCAAATGGCTGATAAATCAACTGCTATACATGTCGGTATTTGTGAGGATGTGCCTGTTGTGGTTGCAAACGTTACTATTTTAACGGACTTTGTTATTCTTGATATTCCCGAGGACGATAGTATGTCTATTATTCTTGGAAGACCCTTTTTGAATACTGCAGGAGCTATTATTGATTGCACTAAAGGCAATGTCACTTTTCATGTTAATGGTAATGAGCATACGGTACACTTTTTGAGGAAACAACCTCAAGTTCGTAGTATCAACTCTATTGGAAAAATTCCATCGATTATATTTGGAGGTTTTGAATTTCCTCTTCCTACTGTCAAGAATAAATATGATATTCTTATTATTGGGGATGTGCATATCCCCGTTGAGGTAACATAGTGTTATTCGAAATTTCTCCGGTTCCATGTCATTCGGAATGAGTTCCTTAACAAGACTTGATCAACCTTGTTAGTGGATTCCTTTTGATGAGCATGAGATGGATGAAACTCAAAGGCACAACCATATGTACCCAACTTTTACTTTCTGTTATTTATATAAAATAAAATAAAAATAGTATTTTTCTGTTTCTTATCTGAATTATCCATGCAATATAAAAATACCCCAAAAATAGAAGTTCTCCAAATGCCCTGAAATTTAAATATAATTTTTTTGGAATATTTGAGAATATTTGGCACCAAGAACACAACACAGGGGGCATCCACCTGGCCACGAGGGTGGAGGGCGCGCCCTACCGCCTGGGCGCGCCCCGTGCCTCGTGGGCCCACGGTGGCCCTCCTCCACTTATTCCTGGACCCACACACTCCTTCTTCCTCCCACAAACACGAATATCCAGCTCAAACAAGAGTCCAAGCTCATTTTGCTGCCATTTTCGATATCCTTGCTCAAAGCACCTCTCACAAAACTACTTGGGGAGATTGTTCCTTGGTATGTGACTCCTCCATTGGTCCAATTAGTTTTTGTTCTAGTGCTTTATTCATTGCAAATTTGTGCTGCTTAGGTGACCCTGTTCTTGAGCTTGCATGTCAAATTTATATGTTCAAAAGTAGTTCTAATGCATGATATAGGCTCTAGGCACTTGTAGGAGTTGTTGCTATCAATATTGTTGAGTTTGGTTTACTTTTATTTTGAAGTTACTAAAAATTTCAGAAATTTTTCAGAGGAAGAAATATGCTTAGGAAAATGTATCGAGGTGGTTCTTCAAGGAAGCAAGGACCCAGGCTTGCAATGCATGATGGTGATGAAGAACCACCAAGAGATGCTCCAGTGCGTCCTTGTGAATGGCCTTTGGGAAACTTTATGGATCGAGCGGGAATTAAGGAAGAATTTAACGCATATTTTCATAACTCTGATCTTGTGAGCTTCGAGGAAGAAAAGTGCAGCCAGTATCACTATCTCACTAGTTCCTTTGTGAGGAGGTTTGAATTTTCATCTTCACGTAATTCTCCAACTGTCCTGTTTGATCTTTATGAAAATTCTTACACTATGGACTTAGAGGATTTTACCACTGCTTGCAAACTTCCACAATGGGGTAGTGTTAGGGAACCTCACAAATCTGAATTTAGAGATTTTCTTGCTAGTATAACTGTGGGGGAATCTAGAGATATAACACAAGCTACCATAGGGAGCATTCACTTTCCTGCTATACATTATTTTGCTCTCTTCATAGGTAGATGCATTAATGGTAAAGATGAGGCATGTCACATGTGTGTGCCTAACCTCAGTATTCTTAGGAGTGATGTGTTAGGAGATAAATCTTATAATTTGGGAGCCACTGTTGCACGTAGGTTGCATCTTAATAGATTTAATGGAGATTTCTTTGGTGGAATTTATGCAACCCGCATAGCTAATTTTCTTGGTATAGCCATACGTGAAGATGATATTGAGTTGCCCCCTGCTTATTTGGATTATGATGCTATGGTTCACCACCAGTTTGTCCAGAGGAATGAATCACCCCTCCAGTATTGCTTAATCTTTGACAGACGCCATGCTGTCCGTATTACTCTCCCTGCTCCTGCCTTCTTTTATTATCAGGAAAAAGGAAGATATGTTATTACCAGAGAGGAGGCAGATGAGTACGAGAGGAGGGCGGAGGCCGCTCGTCGCCATGCTGCAGCTCAGGAGGCGATAGCCGCTGCATCTCAGTACGACCCCCACTATTATTGTGGATATCCGCCAGGCCAGCCGTGGCCATAGACCAACTTAGGCCAAAAGCCTAAGCTTGGGGGAGAACGTATTTCTCACCGACATTATATTCATGTTCACACACTCATTGCTAGATGTCGGTGCCCATACTTTTTCATTGTATTATCCATGCTAGTTTATTTCCTTTTTATGCTTTCTTCTTGTGTGTTTAATAAACCTTAAGAAAAACAAAAAAATGGTTGTAGCTTTTAGCCAGCTTTAATTTCCATGCTTGTAGTAGTAATTAAAAAGAAAACCCAAAAAGATTTCCTGTTCTTCTTTTGCTTGTTGGGAGCTTTCCCGTGTAAATAGTTTTATTTCTTTTCTTTGGGGGTCGATAGGAGAAGACCATGATTAAATTGTTGAAGTAGCTCTTATATGCATTATTGTTGATCTGACAAAAGAGCCCATATTGCCTTGTCTTCTCCTGTTTATTGAATGCTTGCAGATTCCAGCTTAGTCCAATGCATGTGCACTATTACTATTATTCACACTATTCGGTCGTGCAAGTGAAAGGAAATTATGACGATATATGATGGACTGACTGAGATGAGAAAAGCTGGTAGGAACTCGACCTCTCTTGTTTTTGTAAATATGATTAGTTCATCGTTCATGATTCAGCCTATTATGAAAAACATGTTTGCAATGACAACTAGAGATCATAGTTTCTTGTGCCATGCTTGATTAGCTAAGAGCTTATAATGGTTTACCTTGCATGCCAACATGCTATTAAAATGGTTGTGATGTGGTATGATAGGGTGGTATCCTCCTCTGAATGATTTAAGTGACTTGACTTGGCACATGTTCACACATGTAGTTGAAACAAAATCAACATAGCCTTCACGATATTTATGTTCATGGTGGATTATATCCTACTCATGCTTGCATTCAGTGTTGATTAATTTTAATGCATGTTCATGACTGTTGTTGCTCTCTAGCCGGTCACTTCCCAGTCTTTTGCTAGCCTTCACCTGTACTAAGCGGGGATACTGCTTGTGCATCCAACTCCATAAACCCCAAAGTTATTCCATATGAGTCCACTATACCTGCCTATATACGGTATCTACCTGCCGTTCCAAGTAAATTTGTATGTGCCAAACTCTAAACCTTCAAATAAATATCATGTTTTGTATGCTCGAATAGCTCATGTATCAACTAGGGTTGTCCGTATATTCCATGTTAGGCGGGTTATTCTCAAGAGGAGTGGACTCCGCTCCTCACTCACGAGAAAGTGGCTGGTCACCGGGATGCCCAGTCCCATGCTTTATGCAAACTAAATCAAAATAATTGCAAACAAAACTCCCCCTATGACTCTTGTTAGTTGGAGGCACTCGTTGTTTCGAGCAAGCCATGGATTGATGCTTGTTGGTGGAGGGGGAGTATAAACTTTACCATTCTATTTGGGAACCACCTATAATCCGTGTAGCATGGAAGATATCTCCATCTCTTGGTTGTTATGTTGACAATGATAGTATGCCGCTCAAAATATTATTCACCTCTATTTCAAAACCGAGCTCTGGCACCTCTACAAATCCCTGCTTCCCTCTGCGAAGGGCCTATCTATTTACTTTTATGTTGAGTCATCATCCTCTTATTAAAAAGCACCAGTTGGAGAGCACCGCTGTCATTTGCATTCATTACTGTTAGTTTACATTGAGTATGACTTGACTGGATCTCTTTTACCATGAATTAGAATGTCTAGTCAGTCCTTGATCTTTAAAGGTGCTCTGCATTTATGTTTTGTGGTCTCAGAAAGGGCTAGCGAGATACCATCTTGTTATATCATATTATGATTGTTTTGAGAAAGTGTTGTCATCTGAGATTCATTATTATTGCTCGCTAGTTGATTATGCCATTGATATGAGTAAACATGAGACCTATGCGTTATTGTGAATATGGTTAGTTCATAATCTTTGCTGAAAACTTGAATGCTGGCTTTACATATTTATAACAACAAGAGCAAACAGAGTTTGTAAAAGTTTTTCTTTATCACTCTCTGTTTGTCAACTGAATTGCTTGAGGACAAGCAAAGGTTTAAGCTTGGGAGAGTTGATACGTCTCCGTCGTATCTACTTTCCCAAACAATTTTGCCCTTGTTTTGGACTCTAACTTGCATGATTTGAATGGAACTAACCCGGACCGACGTTGTTTTCAGCAGAACTACCATGGTGTTATTTATGTGCAAAAACAAAAGTTCTCGGAATGACCTGAAACTTCACGGAACATCTTTTCGGAAATAATAAAAAATCCTTGCAAAAGATGAAGAACAGGGGGCCCATACCCTAGCCACAAGGGTGGGGGGCGCGCCCCCCTACCTCATGGGCCCCCTGGAGCTCCTCCGACCTCGACTCCAACTCTATATATTTGCTTTCAGGGAGAAAAAGATCAGAGAGAAGGATTCATCGCGTTTTACGATACGGAGAGGCCGCCAAGCCCTAAAACCTCTCGGGAGGGCTGATCTGGAGTCCGTTCGGGGCTCCGGAGAGGGGAATCCGTCGCCATCGTCATCATCAACCATCCGCCATCACCAATTTCATGATGCTCACCACCGTGCGTGAGTAATTCCATCGTAGGCTTGCTGGACGGTGATGGGTTGGATGAGATTTGTCATGTAATCGAGTTAGTTTTGTTAGGGTTTGATCCCTAGTATCCACTATGTTCTGAGATTGATGTTGCTATGACTTTGCCATGCTTAATGCTTGTCACTAGGGCCCGAGTGCCATGATTTCAGATCTGAACCTATTATGTTTTCATCAATATATGAGAGTTCTTGATCCTATCTTGCAAGTCTATAGTCACCTATTATGTGTTATGATCCGTTAATCCCGAAGTGACAATAATCGGGATACTTACCGGTGATGACCGTAGTTTGAGGAGTTCATGTATTCACTATGTGTTAATGCTTTGGTCCGGTACTCTATTAAAAGTAGGCCTTAATATCCCTTAGTTTCCGCTAGGACCCCGCTGCCATGGGAGGGTAGGATAAAAGATGTCATGCAAGTTCTTTTCCATTAGCACGTATGACTATATTCGGAGTACATGCCTACATTACATTGATGAATTGGAGCTAGTTCTGTGTCACCCTAGGTTATGACTGTTACATGATGAACCGCATCCGGCATAATTCTCTATCACCAATCCATTGCCTGCGAGCTTTCCATATATTGTTCTTCGCTTATTTACTTTTCCGTTGCTATTGCTATTATCACTACAAAATACCAAAAACACTACTTTTGCTACTGTTACCTTTTGCTACCTTTACCACTACTATCATATTACTTTGCTACTAAATACTTTGCTGCAGATATTTAGTTTCTAGGTGCGGTTGAATTGACAACTCAGCTGCTAATACTTGAGAATATTCTTTGGCTCCCCTTGTGTCGAATCAATAAATTTGGGTTGAATACTCTACCCTTGAAAACTGTTGTGATCCCCTATACTTGTGGGTTATCAGTGGCTGGGGTTGAGGAAGGAACAAGCACAAGGGAAGAACAAGACAGGCTCTCTATTTAAAGGCCCCGAATACTGGGCGTCTCCCCCGGGGTCTCTAAACTTACCTATTACCAAGGAGTTGTACACATGAGACGGTTGGGTTACCCACGCCTGCATTAATGAAAATCCCGTAAATAAAGGGACACGATCTCTGCCCTGACGAGACGTGCCAGTAAAACCGCACCCCGAGATGTGGGGCGGATCGCTAGCTGACGATTGGAAAGAGCAACCGGGCAGGCATGATATGATGTCATGAACAGTTATCAACAAGTTGGGCTCGTGAGTTATTATATTCTCTACCAGTATATACACAGGTCCGGATATATTTCCTTCGTCCGAAGACTATTCTGGAGTTCGGAAGAAGGGAACCCGCCTTGCAATGCCGAAGAAAAATCTCCGTGTCGGACTCCTCGTCATTGAAGCCAGGTTCAGGGGCTACTGCGGGAGTCCTGGACTAAGGGGTCCTCGGACGTCCGGCCTGATATCCATGGGCCGGACTGATGGGCTATGAAGATTGAAGACCATACTCTTGTCCGGATTGGACTCTGCTTGGCGTGGAAGGCAAGCTTGGCGACCGAAGATTCCTTTTTACGTAACCGACTCCATGTAAACCCTAGATCCCCTCGGTGTCTATATAAACCGAAGGGGATATTCTGGAAAGGACACCACGTATACTCATTACCATATTCATAGGCTAGACTTCTAGGGTTTAGCCATTATGATCTTGTGGTAGATCAACTCTTGTAACACCCATATTCATCAAGATCAATCAAGTAGGAAGTAGGGTATTACCTCCTTAGAGAGGGCCCGAACCTGGGTAAACATCATGTCCCTATCTCCTGTTACCATCGATCCTAGACGCACAGTTGGGGACCCCCTACCCACGAGATCCGCCGGTTTTGACACGACATCCGCCTTCACCAATGACGGAGTCCCATGTCTGGTCGCAGTAATCTTACCAGAGCATCCCATGCCTTCACCGATCAGCTAAAATAGCTGGTGGAGCTACATAAGGTGGCTAAGTTAGCCATGAAGGATTTGAATAAATCCGGCTATGGCCAGCCGAAGCTATGCCCGGCAGCTACTTCGGCTCATGAAGCAGCTGGGAACGCATGTCTCGCTGGATGTCATCCAAGTGATCGGCTGCATTGAAGGTGCACGCATGCCTTCGCGCCGCTGACGCCGTCAAGCTGACCAAAGGGGCCTCGGAGGGCAAGAGCACCGCACAACCTGAGCGCATTTTGCAAGATGTCTAGAGGGTCCTCGCATTGTAGCAACGAAGTGTGCATAGGACAATATTTTAATGAATGTATTCAAGTCCTTCTAACCTGTATGATAGAACAAAAGCGGGTTTGCAATATAAATGCTTGGTATGTTTTTTTAAAATTTTCCTCCTGTGCGGCGTGTTATGTGAAATCTGAAGGGTTTTCCAGTGTCATCAGCTCTGCCCCCACGTAGGTAGTACAGAGGTGTTTCGGGGTGGAATCTAAACACCTTGATCCAATTATAATGGGTCCTTGAAGGGAGTTTTTTAGCGCAACGAACCAGGCAATCAGACTATGCGGCGTTAACGCCCTCACTTAGCAATAGAAGTTTGACAATAAAAACATGGGCGCAACCCCTAGTATCCGAGCTAGAGTGCTGCAAGCGTCTAATCGGGAAGTACCGATCCTTCGCGCGATGCGGAAGAAATCTCCAACGATTTGCAACCTCCGAACAACTGACTGGCTCTCGCCGCATCATGAAGTCAGTTTTCGGCTTTCTCTACTGAGGTGCTCCTTTGAATAAACCAAGGCAGCAACGCAGTAGTTCTCCCTTTACTACCTTAGCCGATATAGCGGAACGTAAGGTAGCAAGCACAGGAGCCGGGCAACCCAACTATTGACCAAAGACATGATTCGGAGCCAATGCATATAATGCTAAATTCGGGGTGCCAAACTATACTTATAAAAAGTGTTCGGACTTTTGTTGTCGTAGTGTGGGGTGCTATGAAGCCCGTAGCAAATTGAAACGCACCCGAGTGTACAAGTGTTGTTGGGGATATTACTACTGGACGTAAACCGACCAGGAGTAGCCGGGTTAACTCTATGAAGATTAGAAGCCCATGAAGACGTGAGGATGGTGGCGCTTTACGAAGGCCCAAGGCCCAAAGGCGGGTTAAGGCCTGTAGTTGTAAACCGACTTTCTCATGTAACTTGCATTGTAAGATAGGAAGGATAGAGACCGAGTTGGGCATGTTAACGATCCGGCCTCAGGACTCTGTAAACCGACGGGTGTCAACCTGTGTATATAAAGGGACGACCCGGCGGCGGTTTAGGGACAACACAACAGACACCAACTCGAGAGCCAGGCAAAGCGGATTCGCTCCCTGGTCACCGAAACCCCTATAATTCCATCACAACTAGATCTAGGCTTTTACCTTCATCGAAGGGGCCGAACTAGTATAAAACTCTCGGGTCCCATGTCCGGTTTAACCCCTTTCAGCTAACCCATAGCGATGGCTCCACGACTAAGTCCTTTCACGAGGACATCTGCCATGACAAAACCACGACAGTTGGCGCCCACCGTGGGGCTATCGTATGATGGTTTCGAGTTCTTGAAGGGCAGCTTCGAAGGACTCAAGGGATACGCAGGGTGACTAGGGGTCGTCGCGGCAAACTCTAAATCGACGATGCAGGATGGGGTCCCGAGGCCGGTTCAATTGAATATGGGTATCGGGTCCTGCCACCTCTTGAGCACTGCGTTGGTTTTCCCCGAAGAGGAAGGGATGATGCAGCAAAGTAGCGTAAGTATTTCCCTCAGTTTTTGAGAACCAAGGTAGCAATCCAGTAGGAGGCTACGCGCGAGTCCCTCGTACCTGCACAAAACAAATAAATCCTCGCAACCAACGCGATAAGGGGTTGTCAATCCCTCACGGTCACTTACGAGAGTGAGATCTGATAGATATGATAAGATAATATTTTTGGTATTTTTATGATAAAGATGCAAAGTAAAATAAAAGCAAAATAAAAAGCAAAGGAATAACTAAGTATTGGAAGATTATATGATGAAGATAGACCCGGGGGCCATAGGTTTCACTAGTGGCTTCTCTCAAGAGCATAGGTATTTTACGGTGGGTGAACAAATTACTGTTGAGCAATTGACAGAATTGAGCATAGTTATGAGAATATCTAGGTATGATCATGTATATAGGCATCACGTCCGAGACAAGTAGACCGACTCCTGCCTGCATCTACTACTATTACTCCACTCATCGACCGCTATCAGCATGCATCTAGAGTATAAGTGTCGGCATTCTGGGAACGGGGGTCCCCAGACTTGCCTGCCTGCGGCCTGCGGCGTGGCTCAAGTGGGGGCCCAGCGCGGCCCATCTTCATCAGCTCAAGCTCAAGACCCTCGCAAGGGGCCAAGCCTCGCGGGGCGGACGACCGAAAGCTTCCTCATAGGCTGCCTCATCAGGCAGGCTCGCGAGGAGGCGGAGAATCAAGGCAGGGGTACCTCCGAGGAGCCCGTGACGCAAGCCATGACGATCGAGACCAGGCGGGCGCCAGCCGAGCGCCGGCCCATGCAGTGTCCTTGTTTCCGCTTTGGTGCAAAGGGGGCAAGCACAGGCAAAGGCATCAGGCAAAAGGTTACCATTCCGGTGCAATGAGACCAAGACCAGCAGAGTGGCAGGACGGAGGTCACCGTGGAGCCCAAGACGGCGTCATCACCAGTACTTTTGGAAGCCGAAGACCACCTTTGGTCAGGATAACTTGTACTAGATGCTCCCCTTCAAAATGGCCAATTGTTGGCGCCTTCCCACTCATTATTTCGGGAGAGGCCCAAGGCCTCTATAAATGAGCCAGCCACCACAGAGTAGAAGAGGGAGCGAGAGATCTGGTAGAGCCCTAGCAGAGAGAAAGAGAGGCGACTGGACTCACCCAAACAGTTCATCGCATCAGCTCAAGAGCACCTCTCGCGAGGCTGTTCTTCCCTTGTACTGTTCATCATCAGCCCCTGAGGCAATCCACCAGGCCACACACTAGAGTAGGGTATTACACCACAACGGTGGCTCGAACCAGTATAAACCTCGTGTCGCTTGTGTTGTTTGTTGTTTCCACCTTAGATCACGCGAGGAGATTGGATGTAGATCGGTAGGGGAGAGATCTCCGTGCGACCCCAGTGTTCGAACCTCAAGGGTCTGCCGGAACCCGAAATCCGACATTTGGCGCGCCAGGTAGGGGTGCGCCGGAATCTTTCTTCCGCTGTTCGCTGTGATCTTCCGTCGTGTCCATGGCTGACGCTCGTCGGGCTCGCGCCGAGCGCCGGGCTGCTCTCGCCACCCGCGTCGCCCAGACGGCGCCCGTCGGCGGACGCCTCGTCGTTCCCCTTCGCCTGCCGCCAACGCCGCCACCGGCCCGGCGGGGAACGAGCAGCAGGCCTCGTCCCAGCATCCTTCGGTGCGGCGGAGGGCCGCACCGCCACACCGTCGCTGACTCCAGCGCCGCCCGTCGTCGCAGCTCTCCTGGGTGGCTCCCAGGCACCCCCCTCGAGCCATCACGTAAAGCCGTTCACCCGCCGGATCAGCACCGCCTCCAAGCATCGGGAAGCCCCCCCCTCGGGCTGGGTGGCGTCCGAGGCCGGATCTGACCTTCGACTCGGAGGATCACCCCTTCAACCCCATCGGTTCGGGCACACTCCCCATGCTGTGCACCCCCACCATCTGCCAAGTGGCCATCACCAGGACCCTCATCGACGGTGGTGCCGGCCTCAACGTGCTCTCGGTGGAGGCCTTCAGCCTCCTCCATGTACCGCTGGGGCGGCTCCAACCCAGCAGGCCTTTCTCGGGCGTCGGAGCCGATTCCACTGCCTCCTTGGGACAGATCCGCCTCCCAGTGACCTTCGGCACCTACGACAACTTCCGCACGGAGCTGATCGACTTCGACATCGCCCCCATTGGCCTCCCCTACAATGCCATCCTCGGCTATCCGGCCTTGGCTCGGTTCATGGCAGCAACTCACCCGACGTACAACCTCATGAAGATGCCCGGGAGCAGCGGCATCCTCACCGTGTCAGGAGACACAAGGGATGCACTGCAGGTGCTCCAGCTAGTTTTCAGGGTGGCTGCGGTGGCACAGCTCACTGGCACCGATGCCCTTGAGCCCAATGCACTGGCTAAAAAGAAGCAGTTATTCACCCAAGACAAGGCGGAGACCAAGCAGGTACCAGTTGACGAGGACGGGCCCACTGGCGCCACCTTCACCATAGGGGCCAACCTCAAGCCCGAGCAGGAAAAGGCCCTGGTGAGGTTCCTACGTGCAAACAAGAAGGTGTTCGCATGGGAACCTGATCAGTTAGCAGGGGTCCCAAGGAAAGTGATTGAGCATCACCTCAACATGTGCCCCAATGTGCGCCCCGTGAAGCAGAAGGCGAGGCGGCAGTCCATCGAGAAACAAGCTTTCATCGTTCAAGAGACTCGGAAGCTAGAGGAGGCAGGAGTTATCCGTGAGGTCCGCTACCCTGATTGGCTGGCTAACCCGGTCGTTGTGCCAAAAAAGGAAGGAAAGGAGCGCATGTGTGTCGACTTCACCAACCTCAACAAGGCCTGCCCGCAGGATCCATTTCCGCTCCCTCGCATTAACCAGATAGTCGACTCCACCGAAGAGTGTGACCTATTGTGCTTCCTAGATGCCTTCTCGGGCTATCACCAGATCAAGATGGCAGTACAAGACATGGAAAATACGGCTTTCCTGACCCCGTGTGGAGTGTACTGCTATACGTGCATGCCATTTGGGTTGCGCAACACAGGCACGACCTTTCAACGGCTGATGCACATCGCCTTAGGCTGGCAGCTCGGGAGGAACGCTGAAGCTTACATCGATGACATTGGGTTGAAGTCTCGTGAGGCAAGAACCCTGATACAGGACCTGGAAGAAACCTTTGTGAGCTTCAACGAAATGGACCTACGGCTCAACCCGGAGAAGTGCGTGTTTGGAGTCCCCTCGGGCAAGCTCCTGGGTTTCCTCATGTCCCACAGGGGCATCGAGGCCAACCCGGAGAAGGTCAAGGCAGTCGAAGACATGAGCCCGCCAAGGACCCTCAGAGAAATGCAGAAGCTCACCGGGCGTGTAACTGCGCTGGGGCACTTCATCTCCAAGCTGGGGAACGAGCGCTGCCCTTCTTCAAGCTAATGAAGAGAAAGGGCCCCTTCGAATGGACTGAAGAGGCCGACAAGGCATTCCAAGACCTCAAGAGGTACCTTACCAGCCCACCAGTGATGGTAGCTCCGCGTCCTTGGGAGCCCCTAGTGCTCTACCTTGCGGACACCCCCTACTCTGCTAGCGCAGCCCTGGTGGCGGTCAGGGAGGAGCGCTATGCCAAGACCGCATCAACCGTCCAAACTGAAGCAAAGCAAAGCCGGGAGGGCCTCGCGAAGGCCGCAACCGCGGCCAGAAAGGAACAGCCGCAGCAGGAGAACGCACTCGAAGCAGGAGAGGCCTCTTCAGGCGACCAAGCACTGGGGGCTCCGACGTTTCAAGAGACGCCTCAACCTCTGGAGGATGCAAGCTGCGCCCGCACCCTCAACCTCGTCAAGCATCCCGTGTACTTCGTCAGCACGGTGCTACGGGACGCAAGGGCATGGTACCCCATGCCTCAAAAGCTCCTCCTCGCGCTACTAGTGGCCTCATGCAAGCTGCGTCACAACTTCCAAGGCCATCCCATCAAAGTCGTCTCAGCATACCCCTTGGAAAGAGTATTCAGGAGCCCCAACTCAGATGGGAGGGTTGCTGAATGGAACATTGAACTACAGGCATTTCAGCTAGAATTCAGTACGACCAAGGTCATCAAGGGAGCTGCACTTCCGGATTTCGTGGCAGAATGGGCAAGCGCCGGGTCTTGAGGCAGGCGAAGACCGATCACTTTCCCCGGGAAGTGAAGCACCGGACGGCTGGGTCATGTACTTCGATGGGGCGTTCTCCCGGCACGGTGCGGGAGCTGGCGCAGTGCTCGTATCCCCTACCCAGGACAAACTCTACTACATTGTACAACTCTGCTTCCAACACGGAGAAAAGGTCTCCAACAACATAGCGAAGTACGAAGGCCTAATAGCAGGCTTGAAGGCCGCAATTGCCTTAGGGGTAAAGCGCCTCATCATCAAGGGTGATTCGCAGCGCCTCATCAGGTTCTCCAACAAGATATACGAGCCAAAGGACGAGCACATGGAAGCCTACCTCGCTGAGTTTCGCAAGATGGAGAAACAGTTCTGGGGGCTGGAGTTGCAGCACGTGCCCCGCGGCACCAATCAGGAAGCTGATGACATTGCCAAGAGGGCATCTGGGCGGCTGCCTCAGGAGCCTGGCGTCTTCGAGGAGCGGCTCTTCAAACCCTCGGTGGTGCCGTCACTGTCGAGCACGGCGCAACCAAGGGAGGAGCTCCCTCAGCTGCCTGCCTCCAGAGCCCCGGTCTGCGGCCCGGCCTCCGGGGCATGCCTGCTCCTGCCGTTAGAGCCTCAGGAAGGGTGTTGGATCCCGGAGCTCAAGAACTACCTGATGCAAGGGACTCTGCCGGAGAACGAGGAGGAAGCGGAGCGTGTGGCGCGGCAGGCCACAGCTTATTGCATCAAGGATGGAGAGCTCTACAGCAAGCAACCAAATGACATGTCCCTATGTTGCATCTCCTGAGAGCAAGGGAAGGAGCTACTGGCGGACATACACGGCGGAGACTGCGGGCACCACTCGTCATCACGAACCCTCATTGGCAAGGCGTTCCGTAGTGGATTCTACTGGCCCACGGCGCTCATCGACGCTATCGAGCTGGTGAGGGCTTGCGAGGCCTGCCAGTTTCACGCTAAGCAGATCCATCAGCCTGCGGGGGGTTTACAGACTATACCCCTCTCATGGTCGTTCGCAGTTTGGGGGCTGGACATTCTGGGCCCATTTCCTCGGGCGCCAGGGGGCTATCACTACCGCTATGTCATTGTGGACAAATTCACCAAGTGGGCTGAGGTGGAAGCCATCCGCACAATCCCGGCAGGCTCCGCGGTCAAGTTCATCAAGGGCCTCGTGAGCCGATTTGGGGTGCCCAACCGCATCATCACCGACAACAGCTCGCAGTTCACCAGTAATCTCTTCAAAACGTACTATGCTAACCTTGGAACACAGATATGCTATGCTTCGGTAGCACACCCCCGGAGCAACGACCAGGCCGAGTGAGCCAACGCGGAGGTCCTGAGGGGCCTCAAAGCCAGGACCTTTTTATAAGAAGCTGGAGGCCTGTGGCAGGGGCTGGTACGATGAGCTCCAGTCCGTGCTGTGGTTAATCCGCACAACTACGACCAAGCCGACCAGCGAGACCCCGTTCTTCCTCGTCTACGGAGCAGAGGCTGTTCTCCCTCATGAGGTCAGGCGTCGCTCCGCACGGGTCCTGGTGTTCGACGAGATGCAGTAGGACGCCATGCGGGGGATGGATCTCGTGCTGGGGGAGGAACACCGCCGAGAAGCCGCACTGCGAGCGGCAAGGTATCAACAGGCGCTGTGACGATACCACTGCTGCAACATCCGCCCCAGAACTCTTGAGGTAGGGGATCTCGTACTCAGACGGGTTCTCTCTAGGGAGGGGCTGCACAAGCTCTCTCCCATGTGGGAGGGCCCATTCAAGGTTGTTCATGTCTCCAGGCCTGGCTCCGCGTGCTTGGAGACCACGGAGGGGGTACCCATCCAGAACGCGTGGAACATTCAACATCTCCGGAGGTTCTATCCCTGAGCAAGGCCTAGCACCTAGGAAAGGCCCGGTGCCTATGAAGAAGGCAAATGCCTGTGAAGCTGCCGCGTTTTGGGAAAGGCACGGTGCCTGTGAAGAAGGCAAATGCCTGTGAAGCTGACGCGTTTTGGCAAAGGCCCGGTGCCTGTGAAGAAGGCAAATGCCTGTGAAGCTACCGTGTTTTGGGAAAGGCCCGGTGCCTGTGAAGCTCGCCGCCCGTGACACTCTCACGTAATAATGAGTGGGGCTGTACAAGCCCTAGAGTCTCCGGAGTGCCGCCCTCGGGCCTCGGGGGCTCCCGGCCATGCCCAATGGTAGCACTTAGCTCCGCGCTGGTGAGAAGACGTCGAAGACTAGAATAGGTGACGGACGCGGCTTTTCCATTTGCTTTCTGTAGTTGGCTTGTTTATTCCCGTTTGAAGTTTTATCGAAGTTGTTGATGTTCCTGGCTTGTGACTCTTTATCTTTCTCACTCACTTGCCTCATTTTCTCTCACACAAGTCTCGCGAGGGAGGTTCGCGGGCACCCTCGCGAGTGTTTTCTGCCCCGATGTTTGGAGCTTTCCTATCCGAGTCCCCTGTGGGAGCGCCCCTCCCAGTCCGTGCCCCACGGGCATCGCGACACGAGCGCAGGACCTGGGCCGATCGCCCCACAACCAAGACCGTAAGTTACCCTCCTACTAATCCTTGCAGGGCACGAAGCGCACGACGAGGCTACGGCCTCGGGAGGCGAGGACCGCATCAAGCCCCACCGAGCTAAAATAGTTCCCGCACATGGGAGCATGGCGCGGAAACACAGCGTAGAAATAGCGGAAGCAGCGCGAAGGTTAAACAGCAGCAGTTCTAACACGCCCCCGCGGGGCCCTACATTACTTTCTATTTCTGCGCAGGAAAAGAAGGAAAACAAAATGGGCGCGATTCGTCCTGCACCAACCCACAGCAAAGGCCCGTGCTGCTCCTGGGGCTCAGGCGGACCCCTCCTCTTGCTTCACCGGGGCGCGACGGCAGGCCGACCCGCTACCTTCACCCAGGCGGGCGCGACGGCGCGGGGGCTGGTCGCGGCCACCGCTGGAGGAGCTGCTGCCTGAGAGGGGGTCGCCGAAGCTCAGCGAACCCCGAGCACCGCCGCATGTACGCCAGGCACCAACTTCAACCTGGTCAGTGCCGGGGCTAGGCAGGCGGCCGCGGTCGTCGTCTTCAGGGCAGCACCCTGCACGGCGACCATCTTCCCCGAACACCCTCACGTAGAGGGTGGCGTCGCCATCAAACTTGAAGTACAGGGTGCACCACCGGCCCAGGCCGCGCGTGCGGGCAAATGTTTGCCAGCCGCGTGTCAGGGCCCGTTCCCAGAAACGGAGACCTCCAGCGAAGCCCAGGAGGCCCTGCTGCAGTAGCCGTCTGCCTGGAGCGAGCAGCCGCACCGAGCACTGGCCGGCAGTTCATCTACGAAGAAATGGGGTAGCTGGAGCCGGGTGCTGGATGGGTCCGCCGACCACACGACGAACTCCGGCAGCACCTCCGCAGAGCGAAAGCGTGGCCTAGGGGGATGCACACCCACGGCGTGCCCCCCGTCGGCAACCGGGTGCTCACCATCGCGCAGGGAACCGCCTCCATGGCCGCGGGAGGCCACGATGGGGACCGTGGTATACTTGCAAGGGCGGCCTCGGCTGCGCATGGTCGGGGGGAGTCAGGCCCTGCCTGGCGGGCCTTTACTTTCTCCGCGGCCGAGAATCTCTTTGGAGCCATGGGAACGGCGAGTAGCCAAGAAGAAGAAAAGGAGCAGCAAGAAGGGACGGGCTGAAGGGGCTCACGCAGCCCCGTACTTATAGCCGGAGGAGACCAACCGCCGAGCACCACGATCGCAGGTAATCATGACCGGTCTCTCTACATGCAGGGACTTGTCAAGTTGTGCGGCTGCCGAGGCGTCGTGGGGAAGTGCAGACGCCCACGTCCAGTCAACCGCCACGCGGCACCCAAGGCCGCAGGTTGTTGGGGCCCATGGCGCTTCACGCTTACCCCTTCTCTTCCCCGCCAGGCCAAGCCCGGGCGCGCCTTGGGCCTGGGGGCTACTGTCGGCGTTCTAGGAACGGGGGTCCCCAGACTTGCCTGCCTACTGCCTGCGGCGTGGCTCAAGTGGGGGCCCAACGCGGCCCATCTTCATCAGCTCAAGCTCAAGACCCTCGCGAGGGGCCAAGCCTTGCGAGGCGGACGACCGAAAGCTTCCTCAGAGGCAGCCTCATCGGACAGGCTCGCGAGGAGGCGGAGAAATCAAGGCAGGGGTACCTCGCGAGAAGCCCGTGACGCAAGCCATGATGATCGAGACCAGGCGGGTGCCAGGCGGGCGTCGGCCCGTGCAGTGTCCTTGTTTCCCCTTTGGTGCAAAGGGGGCAAGCACAGGCAAAGGCATCAGGCAAAGGTTACCATTCCGGTGCAACGAGACCAAGACCAGAAGAGCGGCAGGACGGAGGTCACCGTGGAGCCCAAGATGGCATCATCACCAGTACTTTTGGCAGCCGAAGACCACCTTTGGTCAGGATAACTTGTACTAGATGCTCCCCTTCAAAATGGCCAATTGTTGGCGCCCTTCCCGCTCATTATTTGGGGAGAGGCCCAAGGCCTCTATAAATAGAGCCAGCCACCACAAAGTAGAAGAGGAAGCGAGAGATCTGGTAGAGCCCTAGCAGAGAGAAAGATAGGCGACTGGACTCACCCAAATAGTTCATCGCATCAGCTCAAGAACACCTCTCGCGAGGCTGTTCTTCCCTTGTACTATTCATCATCAGCCCCTGAGGCAATCCACCACGCCACACACTGGAGTAGGGTATTACACCACAACGGTGGCCTGAACCAGTATAAACCTCGTGTCCCTTGTGTTGTTCGTTGTTTCCATCTTAGATCACGCGAGGAGATTGGACGTAGATCGGTGGGGGAGAGATCTCCGTGCGCACCCCAGTGTTCAAACCTCAAGGGTCTGCCGGAACCCGAAATCCGACATTAAGTTCATGAAAACAGAGTAACGCCTTAAGCAAGATGACATGATGTAGAGGGATAAACTCATGCAATATGGTGAAAACCCCATCTTGTTATCCTCGATGGCAACAATACAATATGTGCCTTGCTGCCCCTACTGTCACTGGGAAAGGACACCGCAAGATTGAACCCAAAGCTAAGCACTTCTCCCATTGCAAGAAAGATCAATCTAGTAGGCCAAACCAAACTAATAATTCGAAGAGACTTGCAAAGATAACCAATCATACATAAAAGAATTCAGAGAAGATTCAAATATTGTTCAAAGATAGACTTGATCATAAACCCACAATTCATCGGTCTCAACAAACACACCGCAAAAAGAAGATTGCATCGAATAGATCTCCACAGGAGAGGGGGGAACATTGTATTGAGATCCAAAAAGAGAGAAGAAGCCATCTAGCTAATAACTATGGACCCGTAGGTCTGAGGTGAACTACTCACACTTCATCGGAGGGGCTATGGTGTTGATGTAGAAGCCCTCCATGATGTATACCCCCTCCGGCGGAGCTCCGGAACAGGCCCCAAGATGGGATCTCGTGGATACAGAAAGTTGCAGTGGTGGAATTAGGGTTTTGGCTCCGTATCTGATCATTTGGGGGTACGTAGGTATATATAGGAGTAAGGAGTACGTCGGTGGAGCAACAGGGGGCCCACGAGGGTGGAGGGCGCGCCTGGGGGGTAGGCGCGCTCCCTACCTCATGGCCCCCTCCTTTGTTTCTTGATGTAGGGTCCAAGTCTCCTGGATCATGTTCGGTGAGAAAATCACGTTCCCGAAGGTTTCATTCCGTTTGGACTCCGTTTGATATTCCTTTTCTTAGAAACCCTAAAATAGGCAAAAAAAACAGCAATTCTGGGCTGGGCCTCCGGTTAATAGGTTAGTCCCAAAAATAATATAAAAGTGGATAATAAAGCCCAATAATGTCCAAAATAGTAGATAATATAGCATGGACCAATCAAAAATTATAGATACGTTGGAGACGTATCAAGCATCCCAAGCTTAATTCCTGCTCGTCCTTGAGTAGGTAAATGATAAAAACAGAATTTTCTATGTGGAGTGCTACTTGGCATAATTTTAATGTAATTCTTCTTAATTATGGTATGAATATTCAGATCCGAAAGATTCAAGACAAAAGTTCATATTGACATAAAAATAATAATACTTCAAGCATACTAACTAAGAAATTATGTCTTCTCAAAATAACATGGCCAAAGAAAGTCCATCCCTACAAAATCATATAGTTTAGTCATGCTCCATTTTCATCACACAAGAATGCTCTCATCATGCACAACCCCGACGACAAGCCAAGCAATTGTTTCATACTTTAGTAATCTCAAACCTATAAACTTTCACGCAATATATGAGCACGAGCCATGGATATAGGCACTATGGGTGGAATAGAATATAATGAGGGGGTTATGTGGAGAAGACAAAAAAGGAGAAAGTCTCACATCAATGAGGCTAATCAATGGGCTATGGAGATGCCCATTGATTGATGTTAATGCAAGGAGTAGGGATTGCCATGCAACGGATGCACTAGAGCTATAAATGTATGAAAGCTCAACAAAAGAAACTAAGTGGGTGTGCATCCAACTTGCTTGCTCACGAAGACCTAGGGCACTTGAGGAGGCCCATTGTTGGAATATACAAGCCAAGTTCTATAATGAAAAATTCCCACTAGTATATGAAAGTGACAAAACAAGAGACTCTCTATCATGAAGATCATGGTGCTACTTTGAAGCACAAGTGTGGCAAAGGATAGTAGCATTGTCCCTTTTTTTATATATTTTTGGCCTTCCCCTTTTTTTTATTTGGCCTTTCTCTTTTTTTAGGACAATGCTCTATGAATGATGGTCATCACACTTCTATTTATTTACAACTCAAGAATTACAACTCGATACTTAGAACAAGATATGACTCTATATGAATGCCTCCGGCGGTGTACCTGGATATGCAATGAACCAAGAGTGACATGTATGAAAGAATTATGAACGGTGGCTTTTCCACAAATACTATGTCAACTACATGATCATGCTAAGCAATATGACAATGATGAATGTGTCATGATAAACGGAATGGTAGAAAGTTGCATAGCAATATATCTCGGAATGGCCATGGAAATGTCATAGTAGGTAGGTATGGTGGCTGTTTTGAGGAAGATATAAGGAGGGTAGATTGGTAGGAAAAGACCATCACTCGTCCCCGACCGCCACTCATAAGGAGGACAATAAAAAAACACCTCATGTTTCAAATTTGTTACATAACGTTTACCATACGTGCATGCTACGGGTTGCAAACTTTAACACAAGCATTTCTCAAATTCACAACTACTCAACTAGCACGACTTTGATATTATTACCTCCATATCTCAAAACAATCATCAAGCACCAAACTTCTCTTAGTATTCAAAACACTCATAAGAAAAAAATATTAATCTTGAATACCTAGCATATTAGGATTATTTAAGCAAATTACCATGCTATTTAAGACTCTCAAAATAATCTAAGTGAAGCATGAGAGATCAATAGTTTCTATAAAACAAATCCACCACTGTGCTCTAAAATATATAAGTGAAGTACTAGAGCAAAACTATATAACTCAAATGATATAAGCGAAGCACATAGAGTATTCTAACAAATTCCAAATAATGTATGGCTCTCTCAAAAAGGTGTGTACAGAAAGGATGACTGTGATAAACTAAAAAGCAGACTCAAATCATACAAGACGCTCCAAGAAAAACACATTTCATGTGGTGAATAAAAATATAGCTCCAAGTAAAGTTACCGATAGAAGTAGACGAAAAGAGGGGATGCCTTCCGGGGCATCCCCAAGCTTTGGATTTTAGATGTCCTTAGATTATCTTGGGGGTGCCATGGGCATCCCCAAGCTTAGGCTATTGCCACTCCTTGTTCCATAATCCATCAAATCTTTACCCAAAACTTGAAAACTTCACAACACAAAACTTAAAATAGAAAATCTCGTGAGCTCGGTTAGCGAAAGAAAATAAAAGACCACTTCAAGGTACTGTAATGAACTCATCTTTATTTTGGTGTTAAACCTACTGTATTCCAACTTCTCTATGGTTCATAAACTATTTTACTAGCCATAGATTCATCAAAATAAGCAAACAACACATGAAAAACAGAATCTGTCAAAAACAGAACAGTCTATAGTAATCTGTAGCTAGCACAAGATCTAGAACCCCAAAAATTCTAAAAAAAATTGCTGAACGTGAGGAATTTATCTATTAATCATCTTAAAAAATAATTAACTAAATATCACTTTCCAAATAAAAATGGAAGCAGTTCTCGTGAGCGCTAAAGTTTCTGTTTTTTACAGCAAGATATTAAGACTTTCCCCAAGTCTTCCCAACGGTTCTACTTGGCGCAAACACTAATTAAACACAAAAAACACAACCTAAACAGAGGCTAGATAAATTATTTATTACTAAACAGGAGAAAAAAGCAAGGAATAAAAACAAAATTGTGTTGTCTCCCAACAAGCACTATCGTTTAACACCCCTAGCTAGGCATAAAAAGCAAGGATAGATCTAGGTATTGCCATCTTTGGTAAGCAATCCATAAGTGGCTCTCATAATAGATTCATAAGGTAATTTAATTTTCTTTCTAGGAAAGTGTTGCATGCCTTTCCTTAACGGAAATTGGAATCCAATATTTCCTTCCTTCATATCAATAATTGCACCAATCGTTCTAAGGAAAGGTCTACCAAGAATAATAGGACATGAAGGATTGCAATCTATGTTAAGAACAATAAAATATACGGGCACATAATTCCTATTTGCAACAATAAGAACATCATTAATTCTTCCCATAGGTTTCTTAATAGTGGAATCCGCAAGGTGCAAGTTTAGAGAGCAATCATCAAAATCACGGAAACCTAACAAATCACACAAAGTCTTTGGAATTGTGGAAACAATAGCACCCAAATCACATAAAGCATAGAACTCATGATCTTTAATCTTAATTTTAATAGTTGGTTCCCAGTCATCATAAAGTTTTCTAGGGATAGAAACTTCTAACTCAAGTTTTTCTTCATAAGATTGTATCAAGGCATCAACAATATGTTTAGTGAACGCTTTATTTTCACTATAAGCGTGAGGAGAATTTAGCATGGATTGCAACAAGGAAATACAATCAATCATAGAGAAATTTTCATAATTAAATTCCTTGAAATCCAAAATAGTGGGTTTAGCAACATCTAGGGTTTTAATTTCTTCAATCCCACTTTTATCAATTTTAGCATCAAGATCTAAAAACTCCGAATTTTTGGAACGCCTTCTAGGTAAAGGTGGATCATATTCAGTCCCATCATTATTTGGATTCATATTGTAAAACAAAGATTTAATAGGGGACACATCAATAACTTTTAGATCTTCATCTTTATTTTCATAGGGACTAGAAGAACACACTCTTATAAAGGCATCTATCTTAGCACGCATCCTAGCGGTTCTTTCTTTGCAGTCATCAATGGAAATTCTCATGGCTTTGAGAAACTCATTGATATCATGCTTAGGTGGAATATATCTAAGTTTCAAAGAATCAACATCAAGAGAAATTCTATCAACATTCCTAGCTAACTCATCAATATTAAGCATTTTTTCTTCAATCAAAGCATTGAAATTCTTTTGCGAAGTAATAAATTATTTAATATTAGATTCAAAATTAGAGGGCATATTATTATAATTTCCATAAGAATTGTTGTAGGAATTACCATAATTATTAGAGGGATTACTAGGATAAGGCCTAGGATAAGGCCTAGGATTAAAATTTCCTCTATACGCATTGTTACCAAAATTGTTCCTACCAACAAAATTCACATCCATAGATTCATTATTATTCTCAATAAAAGTAGACAAGGGCATATCATTAGGATCAGAAGAAACACTTTTACTAGCAAATAATTTCATAAGCTCATCCATCTTTCCACTCAAAACATTAATTTCTTCTATCGCATGCACCTTTTTATTAGTAGATCTTTCAGTATGCCATTGAGAATAATTAACCATAATATTATCTAGGAGTTTAGTAGCTTCTCCTCAAGTGATTTCCATAAAAGTGCCTCCCATGGCCGAATCTAAAAGATTTCTAGAAGCAAAATTCAATCCAGCATAAAAAATGTGTATAATCATCCACAAATTGAAACCATGAGTAGGGCAATTACGTATCATTAATTTCATCCTCTCCCAAGCTTGTGCAACATGTTCATGATCAAGTTGCTTAAAATTCATAATATCGTTTCTAAGGGAGATGATCTTAGCGGGAGGAAAATACTTAGAGATAAAAGCATCTTTGCACTTATTCCATGAATCAATACTATTTTTAGGCAAAGACGAAAACCAAGCTTTAGCATGATCTCTAAGCGAAAAAGGAAATAGCTTCAATTTAACAATATCGTTATCCACATCTTTATTCTTTTGCATATCACACAAATCAACGAAGCTATTTAGATGGGTAGCGGCATCTTCACTAGGAAGGCCGGAAAACGGATCTTTCATGACAAGATTTAACAAGGCAGCATTGAATTCACAAGATTCAGCATCGGTAAGAGGAGCAATCGGAGTGCTAATAAAATCATTGTTGTTGGTATTGGTAAAGTCACACAATTTAGTGTTATCTTGAGCCAACGTGACAAGAAAGCAATCCAACACACAAGCAAACAAAAAGCAAGCGAGCAAAAAGAGACAAATATAGAAAGAGAGGGAGGATAGAGAGAGAGGGCGAATAAAACGGCAAGGGTGAAGTGGGGGAGAGGAAAACGAGAGGCAAATGGCAAATAATGTAATGCGGGAGATAAGGATTGTGATGGGTACTTGGTATATTGACTTTTGCATAGACTCCTCGGCAACGGCGCCAGAAATGGCTCGTTGTTGGGAGTCAAATATTGACTTGCGCGAACCTCCCCGGCAATGGCGCTTGAAATCCTTCTTGCTACCTCTTGAGCACTGTGTTGGTTTCCCCGAAGAGGAAGGGACGATGCAGCAAAGTAGCGTAAGTATTTCCCTCAGTTTTTGAGAACCAATGTATCAATCCAGTAGGAGGCTACGCGTGAGTCCCTCATACCTGCACAAAAAAAATAAATCCTCGCAACCAACGCGATAAGGGGTTGTCAATCCCTACATGGCCAATTACGAGAGTGAGATCTGATAGATATGATAAGATAATATTATTGGTATTTTTGTGATAAAGATGCAAAGTAAAATAAAAGCAAAGTAAAAAGCAAAGGAAATAACTAAGTATTGGAAGATTAATATGATGAAGATAGACCCGGGGGCCATAGGTTTCACTAGTGGCTTCTCTCAAGAGCATAGGCATTTTACGGTGGGTGAACGAATTACTGTTGAGCAATTGACAGAATTGAGCATAGTTATGAGAATATCTAGGTATCATCATGTATATAGGCATCACGTCTGAGACAAGTAGACCAACTCCTGCCTACATCTACTACTATTACTCCACTCATCGACCGCTATCCAGCATGCATCTAGAGTATTAAGTTCATGGAAACAGAGTAACGCCTTAAGCAAGATGACATGATGTAGAGGGATAAACTCATGCAATATGATGAAAACCCCATCTTGTTATACTCGATGGCAACAATACAATGCGTGCCTTGCTGCCCCTACTGTCACTGGGAAAGGACACCGTAAGATTGAACCCAAAGCTAAGTGTCGGTGTCAAAACCGGCGGATCTCGGGTAGGGGGTCCCGAACTGTGCATCTAGGCCGGATGGTAACAGGAGGCAGGGGACACAATGTTTTACCTAGGTTCGGGCCCTCTTGATGGAGGTAAAACCCTATGTCCTGCTTGATTAATATTGATGACATGGGTAGTACAAGAGTAGATCTACCACGAGATCAGAGAGGCTAATCCCTAGAAGCTAGCCTATGGTATGATTGTATGTTGTAGTTGTTGTGTCCTACGGACTAAAACCCTCCGGTTTATATAGACACCGGAGAGGGTTAGGGTTACACAAGGTCGATTACAAAGGAGGATATTTCCATATCCGTACTGCCTAGCTTGCCTTCCATGCCAAGTAGAGTCCCATCTGGACACGAGACGAAGTCTTCAATCTTGTATCTTCATAGTCTAACAGTCCGGCCAAAGGATATAGTCCGGCTGTCCGGAGACCCCCTAATCCAGGACTCCCACAGTAGCCCCTAAACCAGGCTTTCAATGACGATGAGTCCGGCGCGCAGTATTGTCTTCGGCGTTGCAAGGCGGGTTCCTCCTCCGAATACACCACGGAAGAATTTTGAATATAAGGATAGTGTCCGACCCTGCAAAACAAGTTCCACATACCACTGTAGAGAGAATAATATTTCCACAAATCTTTAATCTGCTGACACGTTTTGGCAACATGACATCATGCCATGGCTCGGTGCTTGTTCGAACCATTTTTCCTCAACCAACTCCGCACATAACGCGAGGCGGCTTCTTGACACGTCTTGTCAAAGTAGATATCGTGTTCCCATAATTACAGGATTCTCATTAATACGGTCGTGGGTAACCCAACCGTGTCTAGGACTCCTAGATTATAGGCAAGTCCAAACGGCTACGGAGAGGACGCTTGATATTCACCCTCTTTATAAAGAGACAAGGCTTTTACTTTTCCCTCCCGTGCTCAATCGAACCCTTCCCCCGCCTCGAGTTCTAACACCCGAATCCCAGGTCAGGTGCTCCGAACCTTCAATCATGTCCGGATCTAGTCTTCAAGGCCGATGGATGCCCTCCTTCGTTACGGAAGAAGACATCAAGAAGTTGAGGGAGGCTAGATACCTGACCGCCGAGGTTTTGCATCGGCTGCTTGCCCGAGGGCAGGTTGTCCCTACTCCTGAACCCAACGAAGACGTTGTGTTCATCTCCCACTTCCTCTGAGGTCTAGGCCTCACTCTGGATCCCTTCGTAAGGGGTTTGATGTTTTACTACGGGCTACACTTCCATGATCTAGCCCCGGACTCCGTTCTCCAAATCTCGACATTTATTGTCGTGTGTGAGGCCTTCCTCCGCATTACCCCTCACTTCGGCCTGTGGCTCAAGACCTTTGAAGTGAAGCCGAAGATGATCGAGGGGCAACATGCAGCGTGCGGAGGCGCGTCAATAAGCAAGATGGCCGGAGCTCCATGGTTGAAAGGTTCCTTTCCAGAGGTGTCCGGATTATGGCAACAAGAGTGCTTTTACATCACGGCTCCCAGAAGTGCCAAGTGGGTGGCTGCCCTCCTTTCCGCTCGGGCCCTCCACCACAACTGATGTCATGGATTAGCAGAGGGCTGAGCTGGGGTCCCGCCAACGACGTGCCTGTACTGCAAAGCCGCATCCAAAATCTCTTCGAAGGAGATTTCAGTTTGATTATGGTAATGCAAGTCATGCTGGTTTGATGAATCCAGCCATGCAAACGCCGGCCCCTCCGCATGTGGGAGTTCAACCCAGAAGGGCCGCGTACAATTCAGAATTTCCTCGGCCTGACGCACGAGGAGATGTACAAATCATTCTTCGGACCCCAAATAGAGTGTCCGGATACTACCGAGGACGTGGGCCTAAGCAGCAACCGTACCGTCGACCAAGTAAGTAATCCTTTGGCCGAACACACCGTCTTTTATTTACCATGACGTCATTCTGAGAAGTCACCCTTTGACCAGGACTGGCTAACAAAGGCGAAGATGATTCGGTGTTCGGACCCCCTTCCTGAGGGTTTGGAGAATCCCGTACTGGAAAAGATGCTCGAGCTAGCACCCTGCCCGGAGCCCTCAAAGGAAGATAAAGGGGGAATGATGAGGTCGAGAGCGGGCCCCCATCGCTACCAATTCCAACCGAGGGAATGAGCACCTCCGTGAAGGAGGATAACCGAGGAGAAGAATCCGACCTTCTCTCGCTTCAGGGAAGGAAGAGGACTGCCTCTGAAGATCCGGAAACCGAGGCTTCCAAATGGGAGAAGAAATCCCCACTAGAGGGTCCTGCCTTGGAGGGTGCTTTTGCCGCACAAAGTCCGCGCGAGGATCAGCCCTCCAACGAGCTGTAAGTAATTAGAAAGTACTTCAATAGTGAAGATATATTACCTTACCTCTGAGGAAAATAACTGAAGTATTTATCTCGCAGTTCGGATCTTAGCCCTTCTCAGCAGAGCTCATCTTCGGGGGATCTTCTTCCGGAGATGATGGAGAGCAAAACGCCTCCCCCGGACTCCTCCGCTCAAGAAGCGGGTGACCTTGAAGTGTCGTCATGGAGGGACTCTCCGGATCTGGTGAGGCCAGAAGATAATCCTGTAGCCACCCAAAGTCCTCAGCGTCCGGCTCTTGAAGAGAGCAAACAAAAGAGTCCGGCACCGTCTGGTATGCGGTCGGACATACTGAGGGAGCTGTTGGAGCGGGAAACCGTCTTAGAGGAACACCATACATTAATGAGTACGGTGATGGAAAGAATTTCATCCGTCGAAAGCGGATTGCATGAAGCTTTTATGAGTCTACTGATGGGCTTTGAGCTACGTGAAATGATATACCTTTTGATAGTACCGCACATGTTAGGTGTGCCCTGTGTAGACAGTAGCCCCTGAGACTCTGGTTGTCGTCGAGAACGGCGGCGAACAGAGGATCGTAGTCCCAGGCAATAACCATACCGCTTTAATGTGCAGGTAATGGGAGCTCCGGTGGCTAGCCGGACTCATGAGTTTGCCGAACTAAAGTGGCAACTAGATGCGGCATACGCCGACATCGAGCTTGTTAACAGGCGGCTTGACGAGTCACAGGGTAAGTAATGTTTTCCTGGTGAATGTTACATAATAAGAGCAGCATGATGCCAGTATCTTTAATATGTTGTGATTGCAGACAGAGCTGCCACAGTGGAAACCCTTCGGGCGGAACTTGCCCGAGCCAAGGAACAAGCAAGAGTTAGTAATGCGGCTGCTTTGAAGGCGGCCGAAGAGTTAAGAGCCGAGAAGGCCGCGCATTGCGAAAGCAAAGAGAAGATGGCCAAGATGGCCGTAGAATTAAAAGACACTGCCGACCGTTGCCAGTTCCTTGAAAAGGAGAACCGAGTGAAGGCAGCGGATGTTGAAAAGGCCACGATGGTGACCAAAGACACTCGCTCTGCTATGAGGGCGAAGAAGGAGGAGCTGCGCGAAGCCGGGGATATTGCGGCTGGGAAGCACTTTTTGCTGCAGAGGAAGTTCGGAGATCCGCGGTATGCCCCTCTGGATCGGCTGTGGAGTTCGGCAGACGCATATATGGACTTGGCGGCAAGCGTTGTTGATGCGGTCGAATACTTCCGAGATCAGACAGATCGTGAAGTGGACAAGCTGTTTTGGTCGCAATTTAACGTTCCAGAGCGTCCGCTTCCCTTGACTGATCGACTAGCCGAATGGGCCGAACTTAATAGGTTGTCCGGACTTGCCATGAGGTCCGTCGTAGATCATTTGTGGTCGGAGAAGCCAAAGCCGAACAGCTAATTCAGCTTAGTGCAGCAGTTCCTTGGTGCGGTGTCACGCATCAACGCGATGAAGAGGTCGGCGTGCATAGAAGGATCGTGGATGGCCCTTGCCCGTGTTAAAGCATACTGGGCAGATATGGATGCTACCACTATTGCGGCATAGGGTTCGGCCATAGGCCGAGTGGCTGTCGAGCACTATTTCGAAGAGGTTCTCGAGGGTGCTCATTTGATAGAGTCCCAGTGCTCGAAGAATATTATGTTTGAGTGACATGTATTCCCATTGTAAACTCAATGTTTTTATGAAATTTATTAAGGTTGTGTTTATACTTTTGCCTAAAAGTAATATGATGCCTCCTGTGCGGCCATTTATGTATACATGTGTATAACCTAAAAGATTGCAGTCGTCGGCTTCAACCCCCACGCATATAATGCGGAGGTGCTTGCAAAAAACGTGTGTTCACACTTAACCAACGTCTTGGTCCTATTAAGGAGGTGATGGCGTAGCAAACGAGGCAACCGGACTATAATGCTTTAACACTTTCACTTAGCCATAGGAGTTTGACAGTGGGGCTACTAGATAGCCCCTGGTGGCTCCGCACTCTCCCAATCTCGGGGTGCGTACATGCCTGGCCGGAAAATGGCCCTTCGTTAAGGCGGAGGAATTCTAACATTCCGATAGGTCATCGAGTGGTTGACCAGTCTCACGCTATATCATGATAGTCAGTTTTCGGCTTTCTCTATTGAGGTGCTCGTCCGGATGAACCAGGGCACAATCGCAGTAGTTCTCCTGGTGCTGCCTTAGCCGATAAAGTGGAATGTAAGGCACCAAAACATATGAGCCGGGCAAACCCAACATTTGACCAAAGACAATGATTCGGAGCTGATGCATATAAGGCCAAACTCGTGACGCCGAACACTCCCTAAGGTATTCGGTCTTTATGGTATAAACCGGGCCTAAATAGTGCCCTTTGTAAGAAGCCCCTTGTGTCCAGGTACGTGCATTATTCTGACGTGGCCACATGCCAAGACGTCAGCATCCTTCTCAATTGTACTGAGAATTCGAGGGATGTGTATCAACAAGAGACAGTAAAAAAGGTTTATGCAGGGTCTTAATCTAAAAAGAATCCTTGGAGCGGGTCCCTGCTGCACGTCTGCGCCTGTGTCTCCGTTGTGCCGTATCCTGGACGGGTGTAGCACGATGATCATCTGTAAAAGATAGGAACTTAGGTGAAAAAGTTGTCGTGCAAAAAGGTAGTTTTTAAAGAAACCATGTATAATTAAAAATGAGTAGAAATTGCCACTTGTCTGCGCGCATTGAGCCCCCTTGTATTTGTAATAGGGGTGTGACCATCAATCCGGTACAAATTACATATAGCAGTGCCGGACTCGTCTAACCACGTCCGTGGTCTTGACGACCTATCAAATGCTTTAGTTGGTGAGGCCGTTTTTAGTGTGCGGCTGCCAAGGCAGGCGCATTCTCTTCAGCGCGCAAAGATCTCTTAATGTTTCCGTTCACTGTAATGATGCCACGTGGACCGGGCATCTTGAGCGTGAGGGAAGCGTAATGCGGTATTGCATTAAAGCGAGCAAAAGCTTCGCGTCCAAGTAGTGCTTGATAACCGCTTTGGAACGGAGCGATGTGGAAGGTTAAATGTTCGCTACGGGAGTTATCGGGGAAGCCGAATATAACCTTTAGTAGCAGGGAGCCCGTGCAGTGAGCCCCTGGGCCTGGCGTTACTCCTTTAAAGGTAGTGTTGCTATGGAAAATTTTCGTTGGGTCTATCCCCATTTCGCGGATTGTATCCTGGTATATCAGGTTTAAACTGCTGCCACCGTCCATCAGGACTTGTGTAAAGTGGTATCCGCCAATTATTGGGTCTAATACCAGGGCAGCCCATCCTGCCCGCCGGATACTTGCTGAGTAATCACGATGGTCGAAAGTGATCGGTTGAGACGACCAGTGGCAGGATTTCACGGTGAGAGGCCCTTGGGCGTATTTATCTGGGAGGGCCGCTTTGCTTCTCCCCTTGATCACGTGTAACACGTTTACTGTTTTGACTTCTGGTGGAAATTTCTTTTGTTCCCCAGCGTCTTGCTTGAGGAGCTCATCCTCGTCTTCGCTTGGTGTATCCTCCCCCTTATGTATGGCGTTGAGCTTGCCGGACTGCTTGAAGACCCAACATTCTCTGTGGGTATGATTAGCGGGTTTACCAGGGGTGCTATGGATCTGACATACTTGGTCCAGAATTTTGTTTAGGCTGGATAGTTCGTCTCTGGCGCCTTTAAAGGGTGGCTTTCGCTGACTTGGCCGAGAGCTTTTGAATCCGGCGTTTACTGCCGTGCTCTTCGTGTTGTCTTCTTTATTCCGGCGTTTGTTATTGTTGTTGCGACGTGATTTCCCATTTCCATCTCTAACTTCGGATGTACTAGGGTCGCTGGTGCTGCATCTGGCTAGCCAGCTATCCTCACATGTTTACGGGTTTGAATCCCTCTGGAAATTCATGGTCCAGCACCTCATCGGTGAAACATAGGGGGTGTGCGGCAGCCCCTGTATCTGGGCGTGCCGTGGTGTTCGGATGTTTGTTGTGTTGCATCGTATGCTGGAGCGCGCTTGCGTGGTCCATAGATGGATCTGGTTGGCCGTCCTTTTGATGCGAGCCCTCGCGTGGATCGCGTATTGGCTTATGTGCGGCATTGTTTGCCGCTCTATGTTGGCCGTGAGGTCGTCTATCCGGCCAGGTGGCCGTTTTAATTTTTGGTTGCGGGGATCTAAGGCCTCCTCATCGAATTCAGGTAGCAACTTCGTTTCGGGTAGCTCTTGGTGGGGGATTACCACCATACTTCGCTGCTGTGTGAGTACTTTCTCCATCTGATTTGGAGTGTGTCTGTGCAGCCTTGAGCTTGCTTCTGCCTTTTTTAGACTCCTCGCGTTGGCAACAAGCCTTTAGGGCATTCTGTTGCTCCGGGTGTCTGTCCAGTGTTTATGTCATCGACACTATTATCTTGACAGAGTCGGTTGTCGGTTTGATTTCTCCGCGTTGCCGTGGTCCGGCAGTGGTTCACCCTGCTCTAACGCTGGGTCTGTATGATCGTTATTTCTGTCGAGGCGGGATTTGGGGCGGCGCTTACGCCGCCGCTTTGACTGCTTCTCGAGGGGACAACCCTTCATTGCGTCCTTCCGTTCCTCGTCATCGTTTTCCTTTGGTGTGTCCACCATGTATACGTCATGTGATAAGGTGGACGTCCAGTGCCCTGTGGGCAGTGGTTCCTCTTCGTCTCCCGCATCGTCGTCCATACCGTCGATGTCTTCGGAGTCGAAGTCGAGCACGTTGGTTAAGTCATCACAGTGGCTACTAAGTGGGTGGTGGGTGGGTCATGAATTTCTTCGTCGTCCGCATCCCAGTCCTGCCGGACATAGTTCGAGCCCAGGATCTCCTGACAAGGAGAGGAGACCTTAACGAGTCAGGTAGTGTCGCAAAGGGCCGAGGTGCTGAAAAAAATTATCCGTGAGGTAAACTCCATTGATGGGGACCCAATCAGATTCGAAATAGGAACGGCGCAGGCGGTTCGGAGTCCATGGCGGAAGAAGGATCCGGTGGTTTATCAACACGGCTCTTGTGCAAAGGTAAGGTCGATATTCGGCTCGATCGCCGCTTGAGGGGTAGGGCCTTCCATGGCGGGGTCATCCACCCCGCCCACGGAAGGCGGCAACTGGCTCCGAATTGAGTCGGAGCGGCTGCCCGGTGCGATTTCCTGACACTGTCCCCGATTGGTAGAGCTAAATCAGTACTTCATCGTGACCGCATGACGCAACAGGCAGAGGCTTGAATTCCCCGGTCAAAGATCAAGTCTCCACGGACATCGGCCATGTAGTTTAAGCTTCCAAACCTGACCTGATGGCCAGGGCGTAACTTTCGATCTGCTCTAGATGGGCCAAGCGGAATTGGCCCAAGTGCAAAGCCGCCAAACAAAGATCTGCGGGGAGAAGTCTCACCCTGGACTGCATCGCTATCGATGATAGTAGAAGCCATCAAGCCCTAACGGCGACGACACAGAGGAACTCTCAATGAAAGCACCAATGTCGGTGTCAAAACCGGCGGATCTCGGGTAGGGGGTCCCGAACTGTGCGTCTAGGCCGGATGGTAACAGGAGGCAGGGGACACAATGTTTTACCCAGGTTCGGGCCCTCTTGATGGAGGTAAAACCCTACGTCCTGCTTGATTAATATTGATGATATGGGTAGTACAAGAGTAGATCTACCACGAGATCAGAGAGGCTAAACCCTAGAAGCTAGCTATGGTATGATTGTATGTTATTGTTGTGTCCTACGGACTAAAACCCTCCGGTTTATATAGACACCGGAGAGGGTTAGGGTTACACAAGGTCGGTTACAAAGGAGGAGATATCCATATCCGTATTGCCTAGCTTGCCTTCCACGCCAAGTAGAGTCCCATCCGGACACGAGACGAAGTCTTCAATCTTGTATCTTCATAGTCTAACAGTCCGGCCAATGGAGATAGTCCTGGCTGTCCGGAGACCCCCTAATCCAGGACTCCCACACTAAGCACTTCTCCCATTGCAAGAAAGATCAATCTAGTAGGCCAAACCAAACTGATAATTCAAAGAGACTTTCAAAGATAACCAATCATACATAAAAGAATTCAGAGAAGAATCAAATATTGTTCAAAGATAGACTTAATCATAAACCCACAATTCATCGGTTTCAACAAACACACCGCAAAAAGAAGATTACAACGAATAGATCTCCACAGGAGAGGGGAAGAACATTGTATTGAGATCCAAAAAAAGAGAAGAAGCCATCTAGCTAATAACTATGGACCCGTAGGTCTGAGGTGAACTACTCACACTTCATCGGAGGGGCTATGGTGTTGATGTAGAAGCCATTCGTGATCGATGCCCCCTCCGGTGGAGCTCCGGAACAGGCCCCAAGATGCGCTCGTGGATACAGAAAGTTACGGGTGTGGAATTAGGGTTTTGGCTCCGTATCTGATCGTTTAGGGGTACGTAGGTATATATAGGAGGAAGGAGTACGTCAGTGGAGCAACAGCGGCCCACAAGGGTGGAGGGCGCGCCTGGGGGATGGGCGCGCCCCCCTACCTCGTGGCCTCCTCCTTGTTTCTTGACGTAGGGTCCAAGTCTCCTGGATCATGGTCCTGAGAAAATCACGTTCCCGAAGTTTTCATCCGGTTGACTCCGGTTGATATCCTTTTCTTTGAAAGCCTAAATAGGCAAAAAAACAGCAATTATGGGCTAGGTCCGGTTAATAGGTTAGTCCCAAAATAATATAAGTGGATAATAAAGCCCAATAATGTCCAAAACAGTAGATAATATAGCATGGACCAATCAAAAATTATAGATATGTTGGAGACGTATTAGGTCCCCTTTGGTGGAATTCACGTCTTCATCGGCAAGATCGGCGAACCGGGCCCGAGACGGCTCAGCATGCAAGCTCTGCCCCGGTTCAGCCCGCCATAAGGCATGTCTTCGTAGGTGTCATCCACGAAGCGGAATATGTGGATGGATCGGTATCTGGTGGCGAAACCGTTGTCTGCTCCGATGACGAGTCTTCAACCGGAGAGACCGAGTCGCTATACCAGTTACAGGATGGTCGGATTAGTGGAGGTTCCGATGGCAACAGTATTCCGGACCCCCTTGATCTGCCAAACTGGGTCGCGGTCTTCATTGCCGGTACACAGCTAACACAGCACTCTTCTACAGCTGCGGCACCTCCGTTCCAGCAGCAGCAGCGCCGGCGGGGGCAGGGGGCTCTACGCCGCCTCTGGCTCAGGTTCTGTCTGACTTGTTCGATGCTTTAGCAACATTGCTGGCAGCAGAGGTGGATGCAGCAAAACCAAAGATTCAGCACAACACGGAGATTGCAAAGGTGAAAGATCAGATAACTCGGGCTAAAGTGGACCTGGCCAGCAGGAGAACGCCAGGATGGCTACAAAACGGCCGAGGTTAGAAGCTCAGGCCTACCGCTTAGCTTGGATCAGAGTGCCTCAGATGATGTCATTGAGGAGGAGATACCCGGTCGCACCTCCCGCTGGGTTATGAGCCAAGAAACCTTCTTCACATGCCAGCAGCGGGAACCAGTAAACCAGCAGTGATAAAAACTGCACGGAGGCACCTGTAACAGGAGCGCCGGTTCGGCCACGCACAAATAGACCCGCCCTCGGTCAGAACACATTTTGTCCACAGCACGTTTCGACGCCCCCAGCATTACTCCAACCCGTTGGATAACTAGTAGCCAGCTTCACGATTGGCAGCTCTCCAATCGACGGGCGAGTCACGGTGGCGATTTGAGACACGACGGGCCAGAGGTGGCTCCTTTAGACAGCTTTTAACCCCAGCAGCAGGCTTATTCGCATAGTCGCGAGAGGATTCACTCCACCCCCGTCCAAGTCAGAGCTACAGCAGGCATTGATGAGCCCCATGTAAGCAGTGCACGTCACTGTAACTCGCCGCGAGGCATAACCCGGGCGGGGTGGTGGTTGCTAATGCGCAGGATGTGGTGGAATCATGGTCGTGCCACTCGAGAGCTGAGGTTAGCAGCACAACATGGCGGCTCGTCCTACCGTCTTCAGTGGAGCTAGTGTGGTCTTCAGTTCTTTACTGGTGCCATGTCTCACCCCCGCTTTGTTGTAACGTGCGACCTACCAAAGATTTAAAGGGCCCTCGTAAGGTTGCCCAATTACAATGCCAATTTTACCCCCATGAATCAATGGGTTGAGAGTTGAGATTGGCGATGGAGATGCAGGATGTGGATGAAAGCGGATGTTGTGCTAAGTACTTTCACATGATTGTTGGGAGGGGGACAGCTCGACTTTGGTTTTAAAGAGCTTACGCTAACTCCGTTTGGGGTCGGTGGCCGAGTTAAAAAAATCGGTTTAATCCAGAATTTTAAGGATATGTGTAAGCAGCCTATGTCGATTGTGGAACCTGGCTGCTTGTTTTCAAGAGGATGGGGAGTCTACAAACCCATTGGGTGAGCGAGTCTCGGCTATTCTGCATTCGTCAGACCACATCAACGCGTATACAACAGTTTTGGTTTGTGTCTTATGCCAAAAACTCAAAGTGTCACTGTAATGACATGTCGACCCATGGCTGCTTTGGGTGAAATATGCCGATTCAGGATAGTACCAAAAGACCCTGAGTCTAATAACAAGCCGGAAGGGAAACGGCAATGCCCAAGGGGCAGCAGCATAATCCGGCAGGTCATGGGAACAATGGTAAGCGCAAGGCAGACAATAGCTTAGACTTTGTGGCTAACACCAATGCCCAGGATAACGGTCAGCGCCGCAAGGGTAAACCGCCCAACAGGGTGGAGGGTCAGGTCCTAATCTTTAACGCCTGCTAAATTAGTCCTAATCTTTAACGCCTGCTAAATTAGCCTTGCCCAAAACACGGATCGAAGGAGAGGCCAGCTTTGCATCTTTGGAAGGATTGCTCAATTATGCGGGAGTTCAAAAATTCCAATCTATTTCAATATGACAATGTCCCGCCCGGCAGTTCAGGAGGTGGATTTCATGGGCCGAGTTATGGAGGTAACAGCTCTGGTTCAGGGTTCCAAGGCAATCAAACCGGACATGGTAATCAAGGCAAACAGGTAAATCAGGGAGGTTATAACCATCAGGGGAATCAACAGCAGCAACAATCGGGTTATCAGAGTAATCTGAAGCAGTTGAATAGTGGGCAGTATCATGTCTTCACCACTAGCTTGTGTAAACGTGATCAGAAGCTTCATAAAAGGGCCGTAAACTCTGTTGAACCGGCGGTGCCTCAGTATCTCCGCTGGTCTGATCAACCCATTTTATGGAGTCGAGAGGATCACCCACCCCGGGTTGATAATCCGTGTCATCTGGCCTTAGTGGTGGCACCTCAAGTTGGGGGGTATAAGTTCACCAAGGTGCTTATGGATGGGGGGAAGCAGTATCAATATCCTTTACTATGATACCTTCCGCCGTATGGGACTGATAGATAAGAGTCTTAAACCATCGAACACCATTTTTCATGGTGTGGTGCTTGGTAAATCGGCATATCCAGTGGGAAAGATAGCCCTAGAGGTGGCTTTTGGAGATGATCATGACCCAAGGTCAGAAACATTGACTTTTGAGGTGGTGAAAATCAAGAGTCCGTATCATGCCCTGTTCGGACGACAGGCTTATGCCAAGTTCATGGCGAGGCCGTGTTATGTTTACCTACAGCTTAAGATGTCGGGTCATAAGGGGACCATCACAGTACATGGGAGCAGGAAGATTGCTTTGGAATGTGAAGAGGGTGATGCGACTTATGCTGAGTCGGTTTGTGCCACAGAGGAGCTGAAGTTTTATAAGGACAATGTTGATCCGGCAGACATGACTTCTTTGAAAAAACCAACTACGGAGCATGATCCGGCGTTGAAGTTTAAATCGGCTACCGACACTAAGATGGTTGATTTTGTTCCTGGCGATTCATCCAAGCAGTTCAGCATTAGCGCTAACCTGGATCCCAAATAGGAAAGCGCGCTCATCAAGTTCATTCGTGAGAACCGGGACATCTTTGCGTGGAAGCCTTCTGACATGCCAGGTGTACTGAGGGAACTCACTGTGCACACACTTAATATAGATCCTAAGTTTAAACCGGTCAGGCAGTTTCTCCGGCGCTTCAACGAAGAAAGGCGTAAGGCTATTGGTGAGGAGGTAGCTCGGCTGTTGGCCGCAGGGTTTATCATGGAGGTCTTTCACCCAGAGTGGCTAGCTAATCCGGTGCTGGTTCTTAAGAAAAATGGCACTTGGCGGATGTGTGTGGACTACACGGACATGAACAAGGCTTGTCCAGCTGACCCCTTTGCTCTCCCTCGTATTGATCAAATCATTGATGCTACGCGGGGTGTGACTGTTTGTGTTTTCTGGATGCTTATTCTGGTTATCATCAGATCAAAATGGCAGTTAAAGACTAGAAGAAGACAGCTTTCATAACTCCCGTTGGAGCCTTCTTCTATGTATCTATGACTTTTGGGCTCAAGAGTGCCCAGGCGACTTATCAGCGCTGTGTTCAGAATTGTCTTCATAAGCAGATTGGGCGCAATGTTCATGCATATGTGGATGACATTGTGGTGAAATCTAGGAAGGAGGAAACATTGATAGATGACTTGAAGGAAACCTTTGATAACCTCCAGATTTATAAGATGATGCTTAATCCGGCCAAATGTGTCTTTGGTGTTTCGGTAGGCAAGCTCTTGGGTTTTCTGGTGTCTAACAGGGGCATTGAGGCTAATCCGGAGAAGATCATAGCTATCACCTCTCTGGCTAAACCGGCATGTATCAATGACGTTCAACATTTAGCAGGCCAGATTGCGGCTTTGAGCCGGTTTATCAGTCGTCTTGGGGAGAAGGCTATCCCTTTATATTAGATGCTAAAGAAGACGAATGACTTTGTTTGGAGCGACGCGGCTGATAAAGCGTTTGAGGATTTGAAGAGACAGTTAGCTGAGCCGCCAGTCCTTGCGGCTCCGGTCGATAAAGAGCCCTTATTGCTATATGTGGCTGCTAATGCCGTTGTTAGTGTGGCTATTGTTGTGGAGCGCAAGGAGACTGGAAAGGAGTATCCGGTTCAACGGCCGGTTTATTATATCAGTGAGTTTCTTATCGAGTCAAAGCAGAGGTATCCGCATTGGCAGAAGCTGGTGTATGGGGTTTTCATGGCAAGCTGAAAGCTCAAGCATTATTTTCACGGTCATCCTATCACAGCGGTTAGTTCAGCCCCTCTAGGTGATATCATTCAAAACAGAGAAGCAACTAGCTGGATTGCCAAGTGGGCTATTGAGCTTGGACCTCACGGGATAAAATATACACCTCACACAGCAATTAAATCCCAAGCAGTTGTGGACTTCATCAATGATTGGATAGAGTTACAGGCACCGGAGGAAAAGCCAGATAACACAAATTGGACCGTTCAGTTTGATGGGTCTAGACAGTTGGAGGGCTCGGGGGCTGGAGTCATATTAACTTCCCCACGAGGTGACAAGTTTTGTTATGTTCTCCGCTTAATGTTCCCTTGCACTAACAATGCAGCTGAGTATGATGCCTTACTCCACGGTCTGCGGATGGCTAAGGAGATGAACTTAAGCCGGGTTAAGTGCTTCGGTGACTCGGACCTGGTGGCTCAGCAGGTATTTGGCACTTGGGATTCTAAGGATCCACTCATGGCTGCATATCGACGAGAGGTAGACATAGTGGCTGGTCATTTCAAGTTGACCATATAGACCGGCGAAAGAATGAAGCGGCGGACGCTTTAAGTCATCTAGGCTCTCAGCGTAAACCGGTGCCACCTAATGTCTTCCTCGACGTACTTCATAATCCGTCGGTCAAGATACCCACAGAGGAGGAGTTGGCTATTCCTGACCCGGAGGCCCAGTTGGTGGCCGCTTTGCATGTTATACCGGATTGGACAGTCCCGTACCTGGCTTACATGAACCGGGGCGAGTTACCGGATGATGAAATCTTGGCCCGGCAAATAATCCGGCGATACAAGTCAATGACCATTATCAATGGGGAGTTACATCGTTACAGCGTGACAGGGGCGATTCAGTGTTGTGTGTCTCCTCAAGAGGGTTGTGAGATTTTGCGTGAGATCCACGAAGGAGATTGTGGTCACCACGCCGGTTCAAAGTCCTTGGTGGCTAAGGCTTTTCGTCATGGCTTCTATGGGTTGTCAACTCATGCTGATGCTGAGGATTTAGTAAAAAGGTGTGACGGTTGTCAGAAATATGCACGCCGCGCTCATGTTCTGACTCAAGAGTTGAGAATGATTCCAATCACTTGGCCGTTTGCAACCTGGGGGCTAGATATGGTTGGACCCTTTAAGAGGTCCAAGGACAAAAAGACCCACATGTTGGTGGCAGTTCATAAGTTTACCAAGTGGGTAGAGGCAGAGCCAGTCAGTAAGTGTGATGCAGCCACGGCGGTCCAATTCATCAAAAAGGTGATATTCCAGTTTGGTTTTCCACACAGCATTATAACTGATAATGTACTAATCTGTCCAAGGGTGATATGGAGGAATTTTGTCAACGTGAGCACATCCGGCTTGATGTAGCGTCAGTGGCTCACCCCCAGTCTAATGGTCAAGCAGAGAGGGCAAATCAAGAAATTTTGAGAGGTATTAAACCCCGGCTTATGGTTCCTTTAAAGCGAACGCCGGGTTGTTGGGTGGAGGAGTTACCTTCCGTATTATGGAGTATCAACACCACACCAAACAGATCTACGGGTTACATGCCTTTCTTCATGGTTTACGGAGCGAAGGCAGTTCTCCCTAGTGACATCTGTCATGACTCGCCACGTGTGGCGGCTTACGTTGAAGCTGAAAATGAGACGGCACGTCGGGACTCACTGGACCTGTTAGATGAAGAGTGTGATCTTGCAGCGGCGCGGTCGGCGATTTATCAACAAGATCTTCGACGTTATCACAGGCGCCGGGTTAAGACCAGAACTTTTCAAGAGGGTGATCTGGTGCTCCGGCTCATCCAAGATCAGACTGATATGCACAAGTTATCCCCACCTTGGGAAGGACCTTTTGTGGTCAGCAAGAACCTACACAACGGTTCATACTACCTTATCGATGTTCGAGAGCACAAAGACTCAGGCAAATCGGAGGAGGAGACACAGCGGCCATGGAATATAGCTCTTCTTCGGCCTTACTATACTTGAGCCACAGGCTCTTCTTATGTACATACTTATGACAATGTATATATTATATAATAAACCGGAGCCTCAGCTAAAGCGGGGTCTCTGTTCTTTTTTACATCATGTGTGCTTACATGGGGGCTTCTACTTACAAAGCGGAATTCTATTAAACCGGCCTATAAAGCCACACGGATATAAAGGAAATCACTAGGGGGCTTGTTCGTATTCGAAACATAGCTACACCTCTTGATCGGCTTAAGACCACAAAGGGAAATCACTAGGGGGCTTGGTTGTATTTACACCATAGCTACACCTTTTGATAGGCTTAAAGCCAAAAGGAAGTTATGTGGAACCAAAGAGAGTCTGTTGCATAAAGCACAACTCAAACATAGGTAACCACTGAGCATAGCTCAAATATTACTTGGGGGCTCCTTGCTTCTCAAAGAACAACGATCTTGCACCCTTGTGATAGGCTATCAAGCCAGGCTTGGAAGCCAGGTGTATTCACCTAAAACCCCGGGTTATCCTGCCTTTTTAAGTAAGCCACTCCGTCCAGGTAAACCTGGTATGACCCATCGAACGTTTGACAAGTCAATCTCATAGACCCTGAACTTGTCAAAGTTAAAATGATGATTGGTTAAAGATTGAGGTCCATCTTAAAAGGCTTTGAAAAATGGTTTAACTCAGCGGCCTGGCATCCCATGACTTGATTTAGGGCCTGGCAGCCCATGAAAAGCCTTGCATATTTCTTTTGTATTTGTTGTTTTAAACATCTTTTGATAAGGGATTTATGAATATTTTCTGATAAACCGGTGTTTATTACAACCCGGCATGGCTTTCAACGCTAAGTTGTCAGTACATGGTCAGTTTTAATGCGGTAATAATATTGCTCCGGTCTGGTTTGACTACAGGTCACCACAATTATATGCATAAACCGGTGTTTACCATCACCCGGAAAGATTTCGGTATGAACCGACAAGGATGCAAGGAGTCATCAACACTCCAGATTGGTGTTATCACCTTTTGTTATAACAACAGTTGTTAAGCCAAACGAGATATACCACAGGTATCATCTATTTTATATCTACATATTACAGCCTTGGTTCAGCATCCAGGTTATATATATGTTTGGGTACCATGACCCGTCCAGCGGTAAACCGCTAGGACACTTTCAATTTTTTTGCAGGAATAAGCTAAATAAAACCACCGTGGATTATGCATATAATAGATCCCGAAAGCATGGCGAGTTATCAATGTCAAGCAAAACAAGTATGCTCAATGGCATAAGCAGATAAGTATTTGCACTAGCCTATTACAAGGCGCTTTAGTGCCCACATAGGATAATTGTTTCAACAAAGTTTGGGAAATGATTAAACCGGCTTCCGGATTAAGATTCTTCATCCGGACGGCTTGAAGATTGAGGGTCATCTTGAGCGGGTGCATTCTCCTCATCCCTACCCAGTCGCTGGAAATCAATCGTTGACCAATCGGTTCCGGTTAAGGCTTGAAAAACGGCTTCTTCATGAATAAGGTTGGAAGGGTCAATGTCAGGGGCATAAGTATGCTTATGAATCGGCGGAACAAGATCTTCTGCATCATGAATCGGCGCGGGCTGTCTTTTTGTAATGCCCTCGATGCGGCTATAGCTCCCACGTGTCGAGGCATGACTTAGAGACATAACCGCATTGAAAGCAATGTCGCAAGTTAGGCAATCTTCACAACATCCCATGTAATATAAATAATAAAGGGGAGATACATAGTTGGCTTACACTCGCCACGTCAATCAAAGTACATAAATAGCATTACAACATTCAAACACTCATGGCCCGACTACGGAGCCAAAATAAAAGATAACCCAACATGCGACACGGTCCCGATCACCCCCAACTGGGCACCATGACTGATCATCAGGGAAAGACACATAGTATCGTTGAGAGTCCTCGTCGAACTCCCACTTGAGCTCAAGCGCGTCACCTAGAGCGCAATCATCAGGCCCTGCATCTGGTTTGGAAGTAATCTGTGAGCCACAGGGACTCAGCAATCTCGCACCCTCGCGATCAAGACTATTTAAGCTTATAGGTAAGGCAAGGTAAAATGTGTGGAGCTGCAGCAAGCGACTAGCATATATGGTGGCTATCCTGTTCGCAAAAGAGAGAGAGAAGAGGAGGCAAAGCGCGAACGAGTAACTAGAGGGCATCCTGCGACAAGCATTACTCCAACACCGTGTTCACTTCCCGGACTCCGCCGAGAAGAGACCATCACGGTAACTCACACTGTTGATTCATTTTAATTAAGTTAAGGTTCAAGTTATCTACAACCGGACATTAACAAATTCCCATCTGCCCATAACCGCGGGCACGGCTTTCGAAAGTTCAAATCCCTCCAGGGGAGTCCCAACTTAGCCCATGACAAGCTCTCACGGTCAACGAAGGAATAGACCTCCTCCCGAGACGTTCCGATCAGGCTCGGTACCTCGGTTCTTCAAGACACTTCGACAGGTTAAAACAAATCCAGCAACACCACCCGAATGTGCCGACAAATCCCGATAAGAGCTGCACATATCTCGTTCTCAGGGCACAATCGGATAAGCAATCCGTACAACTAAAACCAGCCCTTGAGTTTCCCCGAGGTGGCGCTGCAAGGGGCTCTAGGTTGGACCAACACTCAGAGGAGCACTGGCCCGGGGGGGGGGGTTTAAATAAGATGACCCTCGGGCTCCGGAAACCCAAGGGAAAAAGAGGCTAGGTGGAAAATGGTAAAACCAAGGTTGGGCATTGCTGGAAAAGCTTTAATCAAGGCGAACTATCAAGGGGTTCCCATTATAACCCAACCGCGTAAGGAACGCAAAATCCGGGAACATAACACCGATATGGCGGAAACTAGGGCGCCAAGAGTGGAACAAAACACTAGGCGAGAGGCCGAGCCTTCCACCCTTTACCAAGTATATAGATGCATTAAGAAAACATGGCAATATAATGATATCCCAACAAGTAAATAATGTTCCAACAAGGAACGGTCTCCAATCTTGACCTGCAACTAGCAACGCTATAAGAGGGGCTGAGCAAAGCGGTAACATAGCCAATCAACGGTTTGCTAGGACATGATGGGTTAGAGGTTTGACATGGCAATTTAGGAGGCATGAAATCAAGTGGTAGGCATCGTAGCGTAGGCATAGCAAAAGAGCGAGCATCTAGCATAGTAAAGATAGTAGTGATTTCGAGGGTATGATCATCTTGCCTGCAAAGTTGTCAGAGTTGACTGGATCCTCGAAAGCAAACTCAACGGGCTCCTCGTTAGCGAACTCGTCTCCCGGCTCTACCCAAACAAGACAAACAAGAAAACGGAACACAATCAACCACGTGCAAAGCTCAAACAATATGATGCAAGGATGGTATGCTATGTGGGATGTGATGCGGGATGCATATGCAAGATTTGACAAGGGATGCATGAACCTGGCCTCAACATGGAAATCCAAGGGTGCCACTGGAAAGATGAGATGAAATCGCTTGAAAACGATATAAAGAACGCCGGAATCGGAGTTACGGTTTGGAAATGGCAAGCAATTCAAATATGACCACGTTCTGCGATTTACTGCAAGTAGCCATCTAAATGCAACAAGATGAACATGCTACAGCACCCAAACATGACAAAAAAATACATGGCAGGGATGCATTCAGGATGCTTAACAAAAGTCTAGCACTGAGCTACGGCCAATTCATCCATTAACAGGTTCAAACAAGCATGGCAAAACTGCATTTGGCAAACAGATCTCAGACTTGGTGAAATTAACACTTGTCTGGAATTTCAGATCAGATAGCACCCTTCGGAGCATGAAAACAATATGCTACAGGATCTGAACATGGCAAATTAAAGCATGGCATGGAGCTACTCAAATAGCTTAACAAAATTCCCTTAATGACCTTGGGCCAAAAGGGATCAGAAAATACATTTGCAAGCATGTGAACATGGCAAAAACATAATCAGATCACAGACTTGGTGAAAACTGGAGCATGCTGAAACAGATATCAAGTAGGCATGTTTACGAGCTCGATGCACTCACTACAGAGCAAGTCATGACAATCTAAGCATACACCCATCAAGAATACACAAAATGCAAGCTAGAAATGGCAAGAACAATAGCATAGCATGCACGGATCAACTACAACATCATCGGCAAAATCGCTAACAAGTAGACAATCTGCCAAGATTCACGAAATGACAAAAGTAGAGCTCGATTGACTCAAGCTAGGGTGCTCCATAATTAAAAACAAAGACATGGATGGATAGAGCACTACAAGATTAACAAAACATCCTTACTGATCATCCTCAAAAGAGGCACGGATCACTAGGAAACAACATGAACATATGGCCATATGAGATAAACAGCTCAAGGACTTAGTGGAAATGCTAAGTCCCTGAAATCAGCATTAACAAATGCCTCAACTTGCAAGCTTGTGCTATTCACCACACACATCACAAAAATACATGGGTTGCACCTCTGGAAAGATGGCAAAACCTTTAACAAAACACATGTAGAGCTCATGGGCATATCATGCACACAATAATCATGGCAAAAATGACAAATATCTAATTGGAGCAGCAGATCTGACAATTATCTCAAATAGCACTCTTCTAACAGCATTTCGGGCATCAAGATGAACTCAAATGAAAATGATGCAATGAGATGAAATGATGTACTCTCTGAGACGAACATTTTGATATGCTATATGCCCAAAACGGAGCTACGGTTGCGGAGTTATAGCATGATGAACAGGAGCAAAAATATTAGGGTTAGGGACGGAAAGTCAACCGAGTTTGGATCTAGATCCAGATCCGGGCTGCACGGAAAACGAGGTTCGTCGGCCGGAGTTCGTCGAGCTTGCCGGAGTTCGTCGCGGGCTCGCCGGAGGAAGAGGACGCCGGGGCTATGGGGAGGCTCGCCGGAGGAGGTTCGGGCGTGGGGCGGCGCGGCTGCCGTCCGCGGCGAGGGGCGGCCAGAGGTGCGGCCTTGCGCGGCGGGGCGGCGGAGCTCCAGGCAGCCGGAGATGGCGGGCGGCAGCGCCGGACGGGAGGAGGACGGCAGCGGGGGCGCGGTCTCCCGCGGGCGGTGGCGGCGGAAAGGCGGGCCGCGGGGGCCGGCCTCGGGCCCGAGCGGGCCGACGGCGGTGGGAGTGCGGCGGCGACACGTGGCGCCGCCTGGTTGGCTGCGGTTGCCGGCGGACGTTGTCCGGCGCGGGCCGGACACGTCCGGTGCGACGGATCTGGGATTTTTTAGGGTTTCGGGGAGGGGATCCGAGATTTGGAATGAGGGGTCTATATATAGGCATAGAGGGAGCTACGAGAGTCCAAATGAGGTGCGGTTTTCGGCCACGTGATCGTGATCGAACGCTCCAGATGATGGAGAGGTTTTAGGTGGTTTTGGGCCAAATTGGAAGGGTGTTGGGCTGCAACACACACGAGGCCTTTTCGGTCCCTCGGTTAACCGTTGGAGTATCAAACGAAGTCCAAATGGTACGAAACTTGACAGGCGGTCTACCGGTAGTAAACCAAGGCTGCTTGGCAAGTCTTGGTCCAATCCGGAAATGTTTAATCCCCTCACACGAAAGAAAGGTAGAAATGACCACCGGAGGAGAACGAAGCGCCGGAATGCAAAACGGACAACAGGGAAAATGCTCGAATGCATGAGACGAACACGTATGCAAATGCAATGCACATGATGACATGATATGAGATGCATGAAAATGACAACAACGCACGGAGACAAAAACCCGAACCCGAGAAAATAAAATAACTTAACGCCGGAAACGGCAAGAGTTGGATTACAAATTAGGAAAATTATATCCGAGGTGTTACACTTTTCCCCTCAACATCATAAACTAGTTGATAATGAGATAGATCTGTGTTATCTGCCAATTTACTCGCTATAGGCCGCATTTCGTTTGTCAGCCTTCGGAGATCATCGTTGTTGAAATTTGTGCCATCTTCCTTCATGTTGGGGTAGCCTTGGTCGATATCTGCCGGTTCAAGATCTGGAATCCACGCCTTGGCCCGGATTAGCGCGGCCAGTGCACCTGACCTTGCGGCTGATCTCTTCAGTTCATCCAACCGGGCAGGCAGCATGGCCAGCTTTTCGATGGTTTCTTTTATCAGCGTTGGAGGAGGCTTGTTATAAGCTGCAGTGCAAATGGCTCGCTGGGATCCAGAATACAGTTGTTCTATCAAAGTTTAGGCCACTTTAAGCTTCATCCGCATGTTGGAGCCCAGATGAGTAATGCGGGTCCTTGTCATGATAAAGCATCAGTAAACCGGCCTTTGATAAGATATTATGGATTGGAAAAACTTCATATGCGAATACTCACCAAATATAGCAAGGTCATGGCATTAATCTGTCGTTTTAAGCCGGTCAGTTCTTCAACCACCGGCTTCAGGGCTGCTTCTGCGTCTTCGGCCTTCTTTGTTAAACGGGCATTCTCTGTCTCCCAGTATGCACGCTCTTTATTAAAGGTTTCTTTCAGCTTCTCCATGGCTGCTAAGGCATTAGTCAGTTGTTCCTTGGCCTTGGAAGCCTCCGCTTGCTAAGATTTAATGTTCTCCTGAAGGTCAGCGATTTGAGTGTCCTTCTTACTCAGCTCAGCCTACAAAGGCAAGATATATCATCAATGGGCTATGTATATTTGAAGTACCAAGCGTATAACAAGTTATGCACTTTGTACTTGGGGGCTAATGCCTATTTGCTCTGTCATCAACAATTTTTGCAAGTCTCAAGTACAATGCAAGCATTATCCTTGACACTTGGGGGCTAATGTCATTTGTTCAAATCAGAGCATTGGTTAAAATCCCGGTTCACCTTGGAAAGATAAACCGGCCCTTGGGGCTACACAGAGGAAAACTACAGGAATACAACGATAAAGTACCGGTTTATTTCAAAGGACACCTGACATATGGAGGATAAGTATGCAAGGGTTGAGATATTACAAAGTCCCGATTTATGATTGCCATCATAAACCGGCCCTTGAGGGCTGCTTGAGTTGGTACTTACAAATTGGATTTAAGAAAGGAAAAGTGATGAAAATACATCATAGCGCTCCTTCATCAGATTCACCAAACCAGCTTCATAGTCACGGTTTGAGTGCAGACGGTTTAGAAAACTAGAGTGGAGTTCTTGAGCACTGAAATGGACATAGCTTGATAAATCGGTGCTCCATTTGCCTTTCTCCATGGCAGCACACTCTTCCTTGGCACTATGTCTCGCCAATATAATAGGATGGCCAAGAGAGGTGTGGCTAATCCCGGTAATGATAACCTCACCTTCTTTGTCTCCAGCAGCCTTTTCTGGAGCTGATGGAATGTCAGTAGTCCTCACTGGACTAGAAGGTATGTCATCAGTCCGGACTGGACTTGCCGGTTCATCATCTGGCACAGCAGTATCAACTACTGCTTGTTCATCAACATTATGATCTTGAGGGGGCGGTTCATCAAATGTGGCCTCAGTATTTGGACCCTCTGGTTCTGCAGTTTGCTCCGATTCAATAACCACATGGTCTTCGGGCGGGTTGTTCACCTGAGCCTTCTTACTGGGTCTGGCTTTGGCTCTAAACAGAACAAGATGCAAAGGTTAGCATAGCATATAAAGTGTGAAACATCAAAATATTGGGTTGAAATACTTACCCAGCCACGGTTTTGAGAGGAGGGAGTTGTGTCGCTATTGACTCGCCAGAGGATGAAGGAGGTGTCACCTGATAATTCAAATCGGACGGATTAAGAGGTTGTCGGAAATAGCCTGCCTTGGGATAAGAAGTGTCAGAAGTGGGTGAGACCTCAGATCGGCATTTTCGAACCGGGGTGTCCGGTAAACCGGTCGAAGTGACCTTTTGGCCGCTGTGCCGAGTTGTGCGGCGAGCCTCGTGCTGCTGCTTCTTCAAAATAAATGTTGGATCCAAGTGAGCAAGAGGGTGAGAAAATCTTACTTTCTGGACTGCTTGACGGATTTTTTGTGTTGGCAGAGGATCTGAACCGGAGGAAAGGATAATTACCTCTGCATCGTCAGATTGGCTACCTTCAACGTCCTCCTGATAAATATCATTGTCAATGAGATGCATGAAAAGTGAACCAAGTGAGTCAAGTTCTACCTCTGCTTCCGGTTCATCCGGGTCGTCATCAAGCTCTAAACCGATGGGTGCAGGTGCCTTCCTCTTGGTGGTTTTCTTGATGGCTTTTGTTTTAGGACGAGAAGGCTTCACCGCTTTCTCTTGAGGTTTCTTTTTCCAGAATGGATCATCACCCTGTTTAAGAATGGGCAGAGGGTATTCAAAGATTGCACAGTACAAAAATATCAGGTGTAAAGCGAAAGCACAAACAATACTTACAGCGGGCGGTTTGTTTTGCGTGTAAAAGGGACTTAACCCGGTCTTGCTGCAGACAGCTTCCGGTTCGTTCAACATTTTCTTCACAGGCTCAGTGACTTCTTCATCTGTTAGCTGAATATTGATATGACGTTGAGAGTCTTGTACATCACCAGTATACTCACACATTAAGCCGGAGCGGTGACTTAACGGCAAAATGCTCCAGGATATCCAGTAACAGACGAAGTCCACGCCTGTTAAACCGTTGGCCAGGAAGGCTCTAAGCTTGGCGAGTTGAGGTGCGTACAAGGCCCATTCCTGGGCATTTAGTCGTTGCGGAAGTGGATGATTATTAGCGAGCCGGTGTGCACGATAACCCAGCAGAGGGTTCTCATCTTCGGGAGAGGTGTCTCTGCAATAGAACCAAGTTTGGTTCCACTCCTTTGGGTGACTGTGAAGTTTGGCATGAGGAAACTCAACTTCTTTCCTTTTCTGAATGGAGACGCCGCCAAGTTCAGTATTGGGTCCGTCTATGAATTCAGTGCGCCGGTTTAAATGGAAGAAATCCCGAAACAGCTCGACAGTTGGTTCTTCTTGTAGGTACACTTCACAAAAAACTTGAAAGTTGCATATATTGGATACCCAGTTGGGTCCAATATCTTGAGGATGGAGCTGAAAGCTGGCAAGTACATCTCGAAAAAACTTCGATCCGAGCGGTTTAAAGCCATGGCCTATGTGATCAACAAACACCACTACTTCACCTTGCTTGGGGGTAGGAGGATTCTCCGGCCCAGGAACTCACCACCGGATTTCATTTTTCTTTGGTAAGGTACCAATCTTGACCATTCCGTTCAGTTGCTCCTCTGTAACCCGGGAGGGGACCCAGTTGCAGGAATAAAACTGCTTGGCCATTGCAAGTGAAAAGCTGGGAAGAAAATAATGTCGGTTTATGATTCAGTAATGGTGATGCATAAGGTACAACAGGGAAAAGGAATCCAAGTATGTGAAATCAATAAACCGGAGGCTGATGCAATTATGAATGATAAAGCGATAAGCAGAAACAGAGGTATACACATATTATTAAACCGGAGTATGACAATGGAGATAAAGGGATTGGCGGTTTACAAGGGGACTAATGGTATATGATAGATTATTTTCTACAAGGATAAATCGCCTATGCGGATAAGGAAGATACAGATCTAAGGCAAGAATGACTAAGTAAGGAAAAAACAGTTTCACAAGATTGCATTGAAATTTTGGATCTACCGTAAGTCGATAAAAGGAAAAATATTGAGACTTAAAAAGGTTTGGTCCCGAAGCAGTTCACAAAAGGTCCAGATCAAGTTGTTAGGTATTTAAGGTTTGGTTTAAATGGCCGAGATAAGGAGTAGCGTAGCTACTGTGCAGAACACGTCAAGATCGAGCTCCGCTATCTATGGACTCACGAAGAACACGAGAAGAGAGGCATGAACCCGTATGAACCCTAATGGATCTACAGAAGAAAGAAGGAAAGGCTTACAGCAGCTGTTGAGGTAGCGAAGGTGCGCCGCGTCTCTCTGATGCGACCAGGTCGATGCAGCGGCCGACGGTGATGCAGGGGCGAAGTTCGACGACGGCGGCGGTGTTCAGGCGCAGGGACGTCACGAGGAGGAATAAGAGATGAAGAGGTAGCGGAGGAAACAGAAAAAAGGGGTCTCAGCCCTATTTATAAGGCGAAGAGATAAGCGACAGACGGGAGAATCGAGGAGCTCAAAAATGGATCTTTAATAAAGTTGTCGCCTCGATGGTTGGATGCTCATTAATAAAGGGTATCTTTGGCTTAAATGAATAGGTGACATCATGGTGGTTTTACTGCGGATCTGAAGGATGATGTCAGGCGGTTTACAAGATCCATGTGAAGGTGCCAGGGCAAGAATTTTTCTAAGTGTTGAAGATTGACATGAACAAGTTCAAATCAATCTGGAGCCTAATGTTGGGGATATTACTACTGGACGTAAACCGGCCAGGAGTAGCCGGGTTAACTCTATGAAGATTAGAAGCCCATGAAGACGTGAGGATGGTGGCGCTTTACGAAGGCCCAAGGCCCAAAGGCGGGTTAAGGCCTGTAGATCTAAACCGACTTTCTCATATAACTTGCATTGTAAGATAAAAAGGATAGAGACCGAGTTGAACACGTTAATGATCCGGCCTCGGGACTCTGTAAACCGACGGACGTCAACCTATGTATATAAAGGGACGACCCGGCGGCGGTTTAGGGACAACACAACAGACAACAACTCGAGAGCCAGGCAAAGCGGATTCGCTCCCTGGTCATCGAAACCCCTACAATTCCATCACAACTAGACGTAGGCTTTTACCTTCATCGAAGGGGCCGAACTAGTATAAAACTCTCGTGTCCCTTGTCCAGTTTAACCCCTTTAAGCTAACCCGTAGCGATGGCTTCACGACTAAGTCCTTTCATGAGGACATCTGCCGTGACAAAACCACGACAGGTGTTACCTGATAGAATTACCAAAAAGGAAAAGACAAAAATAAAGAAAAAGAAGAAACAGTGGTAAGCTAGAGCCGTGAAAATTTGGACCGCAAATTGTTTCTATTATAATTTCATTGGTGCATTAAAGCGCATTTATACAGGTAGTGCAATAAGCAGAAAGGCTATTTACTATGCCTTCACCAAGAGAGAGCTGCGTATGGGTCCTGAAGATAGGTAAAGGGATCGTTAAAGAGACCACCTAAGAGTTTTCCAATACGTCCATGCTTCTTGGTGTCTTGGTGTTTTTATCCTTCGAAAAGAGTCGATGGTCAAGCTGCCAGAAAAGGCCTGTAAAAAAGGAAAAATAAAAGAAAAAAGGGGAATAGTGAAAGTATGAGTGTCCGGGGCGGTCTAGCCGAATTGCGGATCATAAACTAGCTATGCCTCCATCGATGCTCATGGAATTTTAAGTGCGTAGTTATGTACGCGTGGTGCGAATGCCACTACTTGACCAGGACTGAGACGGAGCCGAATTGCTAGTCTAGCTCCTGACGAGCCAAGCTATCCTGCTGCAGGGTAGTTCGGACCCTCTTGACGGTGTCCGAGGGCTCGGCAGCCGAATTAAGGTTCTGCTTGAGAAGGCCGCTCTGTACTTCTGCTGCTAAGGCAGCTGTGTGCTCTTCGGTACGGAGGGAGCATTCCGTATTTCCATTGACTGTTATGACGCCATGTGGACCGGGCATCTTGAGCTTGAGATAAGCATAGTGCGGCACTGCGTTGAATCGGGCGAATGCGGTCCGTCCGAGCAGTGCGTCATAGCCGCTGCGAAAGGGACTATGTCGAAGATTAACTCCTCGCTTCGGAAATTGTCCGGGGATCCGAAGACAACCTCGAGCATGATTGAGACTGTACAGCGGGCCTCTACACCTGATATGACTCCTTTGAAGGTACTCTTTGTGGGTTTGATCCGTGATGGATGAATGCCCATTTTGCGCACTGTATCCTGATAGAGCAAGTTGAGGCTGCTGCCCCCGTCCATCAGGACTCGCGTCAGGTGGAATCCATCAATTATTGGGTCCAGGACCAGTGCGGCTGAACCGCTGTGGCAGATACTGGTCGGATGATCCCGGCGATCAAAAGTGATCGAGCATGATGACCATGGATTAAATTTTGGGGCAACTGGCTCTATCACGTAGATGTCCCTGAGTGCGCGCTTGCGCTCCCTCTTGGGGATGTGTGTAGCATATATCATGTTCACCATTTGGACATGAGGGGGAAACTTCTTCTGTCCCCCTGTATTTGGCTGCAGGGGCTCCTCGTCATCGTCCTTGCTCTGCGATCCCTTTTCCTTGTTCTCGGCATTTTAACTTGCCGGCTTGCTTTAAAACCCAGCAATCTCTGTTGGTATGGTTGGCCGGTTTGTCTGAGATGCCATGGATTTGGCACGGACGGTCGAGTATGCGGTCCAGGCTGGATGGTCCCTGATTGTTTCTCTTGTATGGTTTCTTCCGCTGGCTGGACTTGGAGCCGCTGAATCCAGCATTGACTGTAGTGTCGTCGGTATTATTACCATTGCTTTGGCGTTTGTGTCTATTACGTTGGAGCTCGCTGTTGCTGTTTTTGGCCTTAGAGGGGCCTGCGTCGCTGGCCGTATTTTTACTACGAGCCAGCCAGCTATCCTCACCTGCACAAAAGCGGGTCATAAGTGCCATGAGGGCTGCCATAGATTTCGGCTTTTCTTGGCCGAGGTGGCGGGCGAGCCATTCATCGCGGATGCTATGTTTAAAGGCCGCTAGAGCTTCGGCATCCGGACAGTCGACGATCTGGTTCTTTTTGGTTAGGAACCTAGTCCAAAATTTCCTGGCTGACTCTCCAGGTTGTTGGACTATGTGGCTTAAGTCATCGGCGTCTGGTGGCCGGACATATGTACCTTGGAAGTTGTCAAGGAAGGCTTCTTCCAAGTCCTCCTAGCTGCCGATAGAGTTTTCAGGCAGGCTGTTTAACCAGTGCCGAGCTGGCCCTTTGAGCTTTAGTGGGAGGTATTTGATAGCATGGAGGTCATCTCCGCGGTCCATGTGGATATGGAGAATAAAATCCTCGATCCATACCGTGGGGTCGGTTGTTCCATCGTATGATTCAATGTTAACGGGTTTGAACCCTTCGGGGAATTCGTGATCCATTACTTCATATGTGAAGCAAAGAGGGTGTGCGGCGCCCCTATATCGGGCCGCGTCATGATGTAGCTCCGATGGAGTCCGTCTGTGGTTGTCGGCTCGGGTGTGACTAGGTTTGTCACGTCAGAATAGGTAGCCATCATCACGTGTTGAGGAACGTCCTCATGATCCGTAAATCGATCGGGTATATCCTGCTCTACTATCCAGGGTCTGTCGGAGGTCGTGTGTATGACCCCGAACTGTTTTGTCTCTGTTTTTTCGTGGCGGCGGGGCGGGCTGCTATTCGGCTTGAGTTGCCGCTCTATCCCGACCACGAGGTGGTCGGTTCGCCGCACTGTCCTGACCAGGTAGTGTTCGGTCGGCCGCATTACACGAGGGAAGTATGGGCTCCGGCGCGCTCTTCATCAAACTGAGGTAGCAACCTTCGCTTTGGGTAACTCTTGGCTAGGCATATGAGGCTGTATTCTTCGGCTGCCAGGACGTCAGTCCACCTGTCGACGATCAGATCTTGGTCAGCTTGAAGCTGCTGCTGCTTCTTTTTCAGGCTCCTTGCGGTGGCTATTAGCTGGCGCTTGAAGCGCTCCTGCTCGAGAGGTTCCTCAGGCACGATGAAATCTTCCTTGCTGAGGCTTTCCTCATCCTCAGAGAGCGGATGATAACTACCGTCCTCCGAGTCGTTAGGCCTGGCCTGTTCGTCGGGGCTGGCTTGCCCGTTTTCTTGCTCCTCCTGTTCGGATGTTACCTCAGCAAGGTCTTCATTGTTTTCGGCATCGTCCGGAGTATTGTCTTCTCCGGTGCCGGTATTGTTGTCCTTTGAACGACGTGACTTAGAGCAGCACCGAGGACGTCGGCGTTTTTGCTGTGTCTCAGGAGGTTAATTCTCAACTAGATTTTCTTTGTCATCGCCGCTATTCTCCTTTGGTGCATCCACCATGTACACGTCGTACGAGGAAGTGGCCATCCAACGTCCGGTGAACGGCGGGTCCTGGGCCTCTTCTTCTCCGGCATCGTCGTCCATACCATCAATGTCATCGGGGTCCTAATCGAGCATGTCAGTTAAGTCTTCGACTGTGGCTATAAAGTGGGTGGCGGGTGGGGAGCGAAATTCCCTGTCATCAGCTTCTAGTTCGAACCGGATATAGTTCATCTGTGAGTCCCCTGCCAAGGACAAGCTATTTAATGAGCTTAGCACATCGCCCAAGGGTGAGTCCTGGAAGATGTCTGCGGCACTGAACTCGAAGATCGATAAACGATCAAGTTCGGCATCTGTGGACTCACGGGTTCGGAACTTACACCCAGAGACAAGTCCGGGGTTCCGGTGACACAAATATTGTGTGAGTTTAAGTCCATGTGCAGCTCCAACGCCGGGGAATCTGTGGCCTCCGTGGTGGGGTTGAACCTCCAGTCCTTAGATGGCGTCGTATGCTCCGGATCTAAGGCCAGAGCAATTACAGGAGCTATCTCCTGAATGTGGTCCGATGACAGATTTAGGTCATGTTCATTGAGGTGACCAGGAGCGATCGCCGCGGTCTCGAATCCAGCGAAGATCAAATCTCCACGGATGTCCGCGACGTAGTTCAAGCTCCCAAACCTGACCTGATGGCCAGGGGTGTAGCTATCGATCTGCTCTAGATGGCCAAAAGAGTTGGCCCGCAGTGCGAAGCCACCGAACACGAAAATCCGTCCGAGGAGGAAGGTTTCTCCTTGGATAGCGTCATTGTTGACGATTGAAGGGGCCATCGAACCTTTTGGGGACGGCACAGTGGAACTCTCAATGAAAGCACCAACGTCGGTGTCAAAACCGGCGAATCTCGGGTAGGGGGTCCCGAACTGTGCGTCTAAGGTCGATGGTAACAGGAGACAGGGGACACGATGTTTACCCAGGTTCGGGCCCTCTCTATGGAGGTAATACCCTACGTTCTGCTTGATTGATCTTGATCAATATGAGTATTACAAGAGTTGATCTACCACGAGATCGTAATGGCTAAACCCTAGAAGTCTAGCCTGTATGACTATGATAATGAATCTCCTCCCTCCGGACTAATTCCTCCGGTTTATATAGACACCGGGAGGATCTGGGATTACACAAGGTCGGTTACAAAGAAAAGAATATATATATTTAGTCGCCAAGCTTGCCTTCCACGCCAAGGAGAGTCCCATCCGGACTCTGGTGCAGTCTTCGGTCTTCGTATCTTCACAGCCCATCAGTCCGGCCCATGGCCAATAGGCCGGACGCCCGAGGACCCCTTAGTCCAGGACTCCCTCAGTCGTGGCGGCCATGGTCGCGGATGACCCGAGCTTCGTCGACTAGCAGTGGGCGCTCTTCGATTTCGCGCGTGGCTCTCGTGCCGACTAGTACGCACGGTGGCTCCACATCCTCAACACGGAGGAGCGTGCAACCTACAACGTGATCACAACGGAGATAAGGAATGCGATTGCGAATGGAGACGTGGTGACCACCAGCTTCAGGGGGTCCTCGTTCGCTCTGGCTTGCAACGACTGGGAGGCGAGGCCATCCAGGTCGATCATCGACCTCACCTCCACCGGCAACGTCGATGACCAGGCGACGGACTCCGGCAAAGAGTAGGACGTGGGACACGAACATGCCAATGTCCGGCGAAGCGTAGATTAGGCTCGGTTAACTTTGTGCTATGTAAAACGAAAAATATTATGAAATTTATCCAGTTTGCATGAATTTTGTTTGCTTTATATGAAATTTGTACAGTTTGTTCAATTCTGTCTGAAATGTGTCCGGGCGTTTACGGGTTGTGGTTGGATGGTCGGCTTCCGTATCTGTGTCCGTCGATTGATACTGTGTCCATTTGAGGGGATAACGTAGGATATGACCTTACATGGTAAGAGATAGTATATAAAGGTGTTAGAGATATATTTGGGTTACATGTATTTGATAGTTTAGGATTTGTAATCCGTCTCCTACCTTATCTCTAGGAGAGTCTTCTTTCTCTTCAAGTCTGTACTCCTATATATACTCGCCCGTGAGGCTTAATACAACATCCATCATATTCTGCCAATCCTTCTCTATTCCCTTCTAACATGGTATCAGTCGCAAGTTCCTAGACCTAGTTGCCGCATGCTTTGGCACCGCGCCGCCCCTGGGAAGGTCGATCTCAATGATCTTCACCGGGGCCACGCGGCCCATAGCAGGGTTCGTGCGCCGATCTATGATCGGCTGCCCTGGTGAGTTTTTTTCGATCTCTTGATCGGTTTTCTCTCCATCGGTCATTTTTGCTGGTATTTTCTTTTTTGGTTCACCGATCATAGATCAGATTGCATCACCCACCACTACCATCGACCCTCGCGCGCCTCTACTCCAACATCGGCGCGACCCCCTGGCTTCCACTCTGACCCAACGGCCTCGCGCAACATGCCTGCCTATCACAGCCGTCGTCCGTGTTTTGCTGCCTGTCGGTCTATGCCGGCCGTAACCGCCCCTACTCTGACCTGACAACCTCACGCAATGTGGCGGCCTTCGCGGTCGTTAGCTGTGCGTCTGCCCCTGGTCACATTGCATTGGCCGTCGCCATCCTGCTCCGAACGGGCTCCTGCATCACCTACCATCTCCGCAGCCGCCGTCTACTCCGACCACCATTGGCGACATCGGCCTCGCGCCGATTGGCGCCACAACCGTCGTCGAGTCCTTCTCTGCTAGCCCCTCCGTCTTCTCCGACATGGCATACAGCTCGTGCAGGTCCCCGTCTATGCATGCTCGATGCTAGCAACACCGACGCGTGCCTTCGTCCTTGGTGTGTTCCTAGGCCTGGCAAGTCTGGAGCGGCGCATCGTCAACATCGACTTCGTTCGTCTACGCATGCCCGGTGCTAGCAACACCGATGCGTGCTTTCGTCGAGAATGTGTCCTCAGGCTTGGGAAACTCGGCGCGATGCTTTGTCAACACCGACTTCTTCCTGGCGCACCACTACTTCGACACCACTGCGCCCATGACTAACTCGGCGCCTCCTTGCGTCCACGGCTCCATGACGACTTCCTCGACACCGGCCACCCCGACTCGACATCGACTATGACATTCTTCGCACGGCTACCTCGTCACGGCTACGGCACCCACGCTCTCGGCTACCTAGACAATGACACAAAGGGCTATCACCTCGCTTGAGCAACTCATCGGCTTCCTCTACAGTCCACGCGTCCGCGATGCGACACCGTCCCCGACGCTTTCGCTACGACTGCGGGCGCATGTCAGCCCGTTGGCTGTTATTCTCTCCAGTCTGCTCGTCCGCGACGCTCTTATTGTTCGCAACGCTACCGCTACGACTGTAGGGGGTGTTAGAGATATATTTGAGTTGCATGTATTTGGTAGTCTAGGATTTGTAATCTGTCTCTTAACTTATCTCTAGGAGAGACTTCTTACCCTCCAAGTCTGTACACCTAGATACAATATCCATCATATTGCGTCAATCCCTCTCTATTCCCTTCTAACACCAGGCTATATGTCGTTGCTTTATTAATGTTTGGCCCAGCTAACTCTCATAAAGTTTTTTAGAGTTGACTGTTTATCTACAACCCTATTTATATTTCTCTCTCATTCAACTCAACATAAAAATAATATTCAAATCTTTATGGCATGCTTACATCACCCTATCACATTACACTTGCTCTAAAAAGACGACTGAAGTTGTGAGGAAGTTTCTGTGGGTAATTCGCAAAGAGACACACCTCATATTTTAGTATCAACAGCGCTACAGGTCATCAGAGCCGATTTTCAGTTATCGATCCAACACCTCACGAGGCGCGCAGTAGGCAGTGTTGCACAGAAAAGGAACGCCCGTAACAACTACGCAGCAGCGAGCCCGAACCTAAGTTTTTTTTTTTTTTTTTTGCAAATCGGTGCGGGCAGTGGTTCACTTGTTCCACTGCCTCCGATCGGCGTCCCTCCTCCACCGGCTGTGCCGCTGTCACCGCCGGCGCGCGAGGCTGTCAGGTCCATGGCGTCCGCCTGCGCGCTCACCACCATAGCCATCCTCGCCGCGATCCTCTTCTACGTCCTCCTGCTGCTCAGCCGCGCCATGGAGCTGCGCTTCGCGGCCAGCTATGCCATGCTCGACTGCGCCCCGCCCCCTGCCTCGGACGAGGCCGCCGCCGCCGCCTTCCGGGACACCCTCCTGCCGCTCCTGGCCGCGCTGCCCGCGGCCGCCGCGCCGACGGGGTTCGCGTCCCTGCGGTCCGGCGGCGGCGCGTTCGCCCGCGGCCTCTGCCTGGGCGACCCCTCGCCGAGAGACTGCCTGGCGTGCCTCGCCGCGGCCGCCAAGAAGCTCACCGGCTGCGGCGCGAGCAGGCGCGCCGGCGTCTGGAGGAGCGAGGGCTGCTTCCTGGCCTACGCCGACGGCAACACCTCCTCTCCGCACGAGGGCGTGTTCCGCGACGTCGTCTCCTTCGGCGAGGAGGTCTACCGCGCGGTCATCTCCGTCGACGACGGCACGCTGCCCTCCTACCCCAACTGCTTCGACAAGCGGGCGCTCGTGGCGCTCGCGCAGTCCCTGGCGGGGCGCGGCGCGGCTAACAGCTCGGGGGCGCGCGTCGTCACCGACGCGGCCGCGCTCTCGAGCAACGCCACCGGGAAGAACGCGGTGACGCTGCGGGCGCAGTGCGCGAGGGACCGCGCGGCGGCGGCGGAGTGCGGCCGGTGCCTGGGGGACTCGGCGCGGGAGGTGCGGGCGTGCGGCTGGGGCCTCGACGGCGAGCACGAGCGCGTGGCCGACGTGCTCGGCTACAACTGTTTCCTACGGATCGAGACCTCCGTCCCCCCACGGCCCGTGGCGAAATACATCAGTGAGTACTTCCTCTTCTCAGAAGAAATCTGATAAAGAGAAAGCAAAATTTGGAAATTGGAATGAACGCACCATGAATGCAATGTTTGGTTCCGGCAAATAAAAAAATGAACGCAACGTTTGGCATTTCATGGAGCATTTAGGTAGTCAATGCCATCTGTGCGTAAGATGATCGGCATGCAGATTTGGACTCATCGAGCATGTGTGGTGTGGTATGCGTTGTACTCCAGTTCTAATCAAGTGCGTCTCATCAACGTGCAGTGCAACCAGTGGTTTTGGCCTTGTGCGCCGCCATACTGCTCGTGCTGGTCGTAACAGCGGTGAGCGCGTGCGTGAGAAAGAAGAGGGGCACCGGGAATGTGGCGGCGGCGGCGGCAGCAGCAGCAGGTGCGTCTTCTGTCTCTCGGCTACGTACGTGTTCCCAAAATTAATCTGGAGTACATTCATGCCTGACTGTCAATCAGAATGTCATCCGATTTGATTGTTGAGCTCGGTCTAATTTGTGCCTCGCCGATGCGAAACAAATGAAGCAGGTTCAGCAAGTGAACGGTGCTGCAAACTGAGGGAGATGGAGTCACCGGTCACCACCACCTTTGGAGTCATACGACCACCCTGCTGATCTGTTTCGCCGCGTGCGGAGATGGAGATCGGTCGTCGATGTTTTTTTTTCTGGTTTGAGATCCATGCTTCCGTAGCTAGTAGCTGAACTGGTGGTGTGGGTGTGGCCAGGAATTGGCCGCTGCTTTGGCTCTGTCGTCCTGGGTGATACCAACATGAACCCATGTACTGATTGTCAACTTTATGTCCTAGATCAGTTCCAGCAGCCATGTGTGTGCCTATGCGTTCCTTAAAACTGCAGGCGAGACTTACTGTCGTCGCAATTTAGACTTGCAGCGTGATTGTTGATATCTCAAATAAAGTCCTAAATAAACAGAACAACAATTTTAGCAGGGCTGCTATAGGGCACTAGGCTGAAAGCGGCGAGTCTACCAGGGAGGCTTCAACAGGATGAAGCCTACCCTCCAGAAAAACAAAAAATTATTTTACTACTAAACTAATCTCGTCCCAACCTAATAGCCCAACTTCTCAGCCTATGTATTAGCGAGTAGCGAACAAACAACGCCGCACACCCAGAACAGAACTGGCGACTCACAGCGGCGGCAGCCATGCTTTCATACTCATACTCCAACCCTAGTGCCGCCCACGGGGGACCAGGGTGCCGCCAAGGGAGATGGTTGTGGTAGAGCTTAGCCGTAGCCACAACTGATTTAGGCGGGGGATGCAGGAGCTCGCCGGCCTGCCGACATGTGTGGGGTGCATGTTGTGAACGGGAGGGAGCCAGGGACGAGCTGGACGGCTGCTGGCTGGGTAACTGAACCGGATGCACGTTAACTAATTTAGTGTTCAATGAAACTATTTGCAGATTCGCAAAAAAAATTGAGGAGAAAACATACGAGTATATGCATAGTTCTGCAACTAGTTCTGAACCTATCCCAGCTTGTGCATATGTAATTCAAACTTTGGTTAAAATTTTCATATTTTCAAAAAATCTAAGAACTTCCGGTAGAAAATACATGTTTCCGATACTAATCTGGAAAAAATGAAGCTTATTTGAACCACGGGTTTATGAAGCAATGATTTGGTTCTTTAAAATGATGTTTAGTTCTCTTAGCGTTAACTTTGAGCCCATCCACCATTTTGTTTTTAGATTCGCCACTTGCTGAACCGATGTATCTTCATGAACAACAGGACGGTCGCTGTATTAAACATTATCTGAACTTGCCAGACGCTCAACGAGTATCTGAACATACAGGAACTTGAGCATAGCAGGGACACTCGGAACTAAACTGAAGATGTCCAATGCTCGTAGTCGTCGCCCGTGACACTTCTCGTGGGGATGTCAAATATGCATGGACAACACGTCTGTAGCTCTCAGATCTTCCCAAAATCACTTTCATATTCCTCTAAACATTAGAGCAACTCCAACTGACCGATCCAAATGAGCGGTGATTTCGTCTGTTTTTTATCCGTTTGGGTTAGCCAGACGGACATGGATGTTCGGTTTCGCATTTGAATCGGCGCATGCGCCCAACATTGACCTGAATCCATTTTTGACGGTGCAAAAAAATAAATAAACGTATGCATATTAAAAAAGAGAAACAACATTAATTAAACATTAAAACCGGCCATGAAGGTGCGAGAGTCCACGCGTCCATATTTGCATTTAAAAAAACAGCCTAAACTATGAGGCGGCGCGCTGTTCTAGGCGTCCTCGTCATCATCCTCGGGGTCTGTGAGGTCGATGAGCGTCGGCGCCGGCCCGGCCGAGGCGAACGCCGTGTTTCAAAGCGCCGTCATGTCGGGCTGTGCCGGCGCGGGGGTTGTGCGGCCGCCTGTGCAGCCGCGGCCTAGCGCGCCTCCTCCTCGGCCTCGCGCTACTCCTACTCGAGGTCGCGCTCGAGCATCTCGAGGTACTCGCCGTCGCGGCGCTCCATAGCCACCCTGATCTTGCGCCAGTGCTCGAGGTACGCCTGCTCCTGCGCCGGCATCGCTCCCATCCAGACCGGCGGCACGCGTACCCACTCGCGCACTACTCCCATCCAGGAGTAGCGCTCGATGGGGGACGGCTCGGGCTCGGGCTCCGGCTTGATAGGGGACGGCAGGGCCATCGGCGGCACCACGGTGTCGCCCGCCGTGGAGAGGGCAAGGGCCTGCGCCATTGCCGCCTCGTACCAAGCCTCCTCTTCCGCCTCCGTCGCCTCCGCCCTGCGCCGCTCGTCCTCCTCGCTCTCCCGAAAGACTGCCGCAAGTGCCGCCTGGTAGGCGTCCTCCGCCGCCTGGTCCTCCTCGCGGACAACGAGCGCTGGTGGCGGCGACCTCCGGTCGACCTCGCGCACACCCTGTAGCCTCGCCTCCTCGTGCTCGAAGGCGAACCACCTCACCCAATTGGGCGAGTCGGTTGCGTAGGCGGCCTCGTGGCGCTGCAGCGCCCGCCGGCGCCACACCTTCTCCGCGTGAGCACGAGCCGACCGCGGCGCTGCCGGCACTGGGATCCTATCTGGATCCAGATGACAGTCGTGCGGCAGCGTCACGTCGGGATACGGCAGATGCTGACGGTGCTGCCAGTGCCACTCCGCCTGGTGCACTGGCACGCTCACACGCTGCCTCTGCCGGTGAGGCGCCGGCGCCGGCGGAGGCGGGAGGAACTCTGAGGGGAAAGGGGTGTCGGGGGACTTGCCCTTGGCCTTGCTGCCGCTGGCGCTGGAGAAGAGGCCCATCTCGCTGTGGTTGTGGTGGCTAGGGTTTGCCGGCGACGAGGATGGCAGATATGGACGGCGAGTTTGGATGAGGACGGCCCCGCCGCACGGTCGGCTTAAAAAAGGACGAACGCCGTCGCTGACGCGTGTGCCCATTGTCATAAATTAAGCTGACCGCGTGGGCAGCAGGTAGTTGGACGGCCGTCATGTGGGGACGCGGCGGATAGCGAAAAGGCGCGCGAAGCATCCGTTCGGCGTCCACGTCGACGCATTTGGGGCGCAAATTTGGGCCACAAATGCGTCGGCGCGGACGTGACGCGGACGTGATTTGGGTTTCGGTCCGCGCGTTGGGCCGCCACTTTTGTTCGCGCCGATCCAAACGAATGCAGACGGACGAAATGGATCGACCCATTAAAATTGCTCTTAGTTGAATAAAGTGTGTTCTTAAAAATACTTGGCATCATGAATAATTAATAGTTAAATGGACACCGGAAATGTATTCCGTAGCCTGATCTGAATTCTGAGTGTACCCGGATATTTTGGCTCTTTTTGAACTGTCTTGCGTTGTATTTCTTCTACGTTTGACTGTGCTGCGGAAAATTATGCACGGAACTTGACATAAGTTGGAGCACTAAAATAGACAAAAGTTGGATAAGCTGGATTATCATAATTCACGGTAATACATACACACTCCGGATTACAGTGTTTCATTGGATTTTTTTGGAAAACATTGGCAAAAGAGAGGTTTAGCATTATGAAAACGCCAGCGGCTGGCACATGCATGTGCAAGTGTAGTTCATTTGGTTACGGAGGGAAAGTTATATGGCTAAATGCTTAGGTGGCCGAAGTTTTCTCTCAAAATGCCACTGAAGATCAAAATCTTTATGTGGTAATTATTGTGGGATCGACTTCCATATAGGACTGAGGTGCTCAAGAGGCACGACACGGGGACCGGGTTGTGCCTCTTGTGTGGTCTCCTGGAGACAGGAACCCATATCTTCTTCTCTTGCACGGCAACAAGAGCTTTTTGGAGTTTTGTCTGTGGGTTGTGGGGCCTAACTAGGAGGCCTGGGACGTGGCCGAGTTTCTCTAAACCAAGGCCAACCGGACGGGTAGGAAGAGGCGATTGTTTTGGCTTTGTGTTTACGATATTAGTTTAGATCCTATGGACAACATATAATAAGATGATGATTGAAAACAGTGATAGAGCTTGATCGGAATTGTAGGAGGGGCTAACCCATGTAGGAGTGGCCATTCAATCAAAGATTGGGCAAACCAGCATTATTCATGTCTATTTATGTGTTAACAATATAACAAAACTACACAAGCTGGGGAGGGGGGGGGGGGATGGCCCAGGTTGGCTCTAAGAAAGCTTCGTCATTGATTGAGAAGGTCTTCCTTTCACGAGCTTCTGACTCTTTCTTCAAATTCCTTATCTTTCTGCAGCATTGGCACCCTCCGTCTAGTCACCATAGCCACGATCATTTGGGACTTATGCTGGCGCTCATGGGCTATTCTCATTGTGGGCTTTTGGAGACTGAGCTCTTTTACTTTACCCGCTAATCAATATGGGTCGTCTATCCTCGAAATTCAAGGATGGTAATCGATCTATACTGCTCCACTGGACGAGCAAAACATAGCCTGCAGTATCAGTGGCACCATCTGCTCTGCGTGCAGCAGTACACGCCCCATGAGGGTAATTTAGGGAGAGAGAAATATTAGCCTACCTCGCGTGGGTGCACTCACGTGTCCATCAGGATTCCTACATCTGCCTGGTTGCCTCCCTATTCTCGGTCGTGCTCGTCACCACCACGCCGTTGCGCTCCTGCATCATCTTCTTCGATGACACCTCGATCCCTTTCTCCGCTGGCAGCCGTCATTGCATCTCACCTTCGTCCCGGAGCCCGTGTCCGTGTCCTCGGCCATGCTCATGGCCGGGCACTCCGGCGGTATGGCCGTATGACATAGTTGTCCGAGTCCAACATGCACCTCTTCTTCAGGGCATCTCCAGCCGCGCCCCCAACAGGGCCCTCCAGGTCACTTTTTCGACGTCGGCGTCGAAAAAACGGCCCAGTCGCGCCCCCAGGACGCCGAAAATCGCCGGTTCGGACCTTTTTTCCGCCCGGCGGTCACAGGCCGAACCCGGCGCGCTGGGGAGTAGTTGGGGGCTTCGGCGCTAGGGAAAAGCACACCTAGCCCACACCGATAGGGGAAAAGTCAAGGTTTTCTTCCCCCGACTCGCCTCGCACCCCCGCGCCCTCGGCCACCACTAGCTATATCCCAGCGACGGCCGCCGCCCTACTCCGCTAGATAGCCATTCCCCGCCGGAAAATAGCAGCGCTTTGCCGCGGCAGCCCCTCCCACAGCAGCTGGGCATTTCCGGCCGCCGTTTCCGGCCACGGAGGCGCGGTTTAACGACGGGTACACGCCCACCGAGCGCAAGGTGTTCGGCGTTTTGCCTGCCTCGACGATGGACTCGGATGAGGAGGAAGAGCTCGCCGCGTGAAAGCACAAGTGCTCCCTAGGTGGTTTTGATAATTGATGACAACATATCTCGTGTTGGACTAACACTTCTATCTAGCATGTTTCAGATAAGTTCAACAATGGCATGGCATGGATGTGAAAGTGGAACCCTCAAAATGCTAAGGACAAAGGATTGGCTCAAGCCCAAAAGCTCAAGACTCTTCATTTTATATTTTAGTGATCCAAGATCACATTGAGTCCATAGGAAAAGCCAATACTATCAAGGAGGGATGAGGTGTTGCTTAATGAGCCTCTTGCTCCATGTGCTTAATGATATGCTCCAAAACCCTCAACTACTTTCCCATATCCACATATGACCTAAACTCTAAGCCAAACTCGGTCCTACCGATTTTTCCTATCCGGCGCCACCGAGTTTCACTTGTCATTAGCCACTGCCAAACCCTAGCAATTCGGTTCTACCGATAAGGTCTCGGTCCCACCGAGTGTTGCAAACTCTCTGTTAGCTAATTACCAAACTCGGTCTCACCGAGTTTGTGTAATCGTCTCACCGAGATTACGTTATGCCCAAAACCCTAACCGAATCGGTCCTACCGAGTTGCATGTCAGTCCCACCGAAATTCCTAACGGTCACTAGGTTTATACTTCGGTCCGACCGATTATTGATTCGGTCCCACCGAGATTGGGAAACATGTGTAACGGTTGGATTTTGTGTGGAGGCTATATATACCCCTCCACCTCCTTCTCATTCGATGAGAGAGCCATCAGAACACACACACCATTCCTACTCATATGTTCTGAGAGAAAACCACCTACTCATGTGTTGAGATCAAGACATTCCATTCATACCATATGAATCTTGATTTCTAGCCTTCCCAAGTTGCTTTCCACTAAAATCTTCTTTCCACCAAATCCAAATCCTATGAGAGAGAGTTGAGTGTTGGGGAGACTATCATTTGAAGCACAAGAGCAAGGATTTTCATTACCTACACACCATTTGTTACTTCTTGGAGAGTGGTGTCTCCTAGATTGGCTAGGTGTCACTTGGGAGCCTCCGACAAGATTGTGGAGTTGAACCAAGGAGTTTGTAAGGGCAAGGAGATCGCCTACTTCGTGAAGATCTACCGCTAGTGAGGCAAGTCCTTCGTGGGCGTTGGCCATGGTGGGATAGACAAGGTTGCTTCTTCGTGGACCCTTTGTGGGTGGTTGCTTCTTCGTGGACCCTTCGTGGGTGGAGCCCTTCGTGGACTCGCGCAACCGTTGCCCTTGGGTGGAGCCCTGTGTGGACTCGCGCAACCGTTACCCTTCGTGGGTTGAAGTCTCCATCAACGTGGATGTAGGATAGCACCACCTATCCGAACCATGGGAAAAACATCCGTGTCTCCAATTGCGTTTGAAATCTCCAAACCCTTCCCTTTACATTCTTGCAAGTTACATGCTTTACATTCCTCTGCTCATATACTCTTTGCTTGCTTGCTTGATATGTATTATGTGCGCTGAAATTGTGCCTAAACTCCACTTAACCAAAAAGGCTTAAAAATTGCAACTTTAGCACGAAGTGTCTAATCACCCCCCCCTCTAGACACATCTACTTCTAGATCCTACAAGTGGTATCAGAGCTTTGGTCTCCATTGCCTTGGTCTAATCACCATTGGAGGAAGATGGATGTGTCTACTCTAGGGAGTCTTAGACATAGAGTGCCTATTCTTGATGCAAAGTATTTTCATGAGTGGAAAAATGAGATGCTTGTAATCTTCAGTCAATATCATTTGAACAAGTATATTGCTAGCCCTTGTGCACCCCATATTGATCCCTTGCATCCTACCCTAGATGAAGATATTGACATGATTCGCAATCTTAGAACTATTGAGCTCATCATTAGAGGATTGCCCAAAGATCTGATTGCTAGTTTGCCTACTCAAGATTGTGCCTATACTATATGGAAATTTCTTGAGGATCGATTTCCCAATCATTCCTTGAAAACTTTGGATGAAATTCTCCATAAATCCATTGCCTTGAGTAAGATGAACTCTAGTGATCCTAGTTTTGGTAAATGTCTTCTTGAACTTGCCAATCTTAAGCATGCTAAAGGGGATGTTGGAATCATTAATGATATCATACTCAAAGCTATGAGAATTCATAAAAGTAACCACTTTGATCATTTATCTAATGAATTACCCTCTCTAGGAAATGATGAGTCACAAGATCATGATGAACATGAATATTATGATGATGATGATAGTGACTTCGATCTCGACGATGCAATGAGACATTTTGGTCTTATGGCAAATCTTCGGGGATATGAATCAGGAGGAAAGGAATGGGTTCTTGATAGTGGATGTACTGATCATATGACCGGAGATGAAGAGATGTTTCGTGAGCTTGCTGAAAACAACGGTCCTCAAAAATATGTCACCTTTGGTGATAATTCAAAGGGTAAAGTGGTTGGCCTTGGTAAGGTGGCCATCTCACATGATAGCTCCATTCAAAATGTCATGCTCGTTGAATCTCTTGGCTACAACTTACTTTCAGTATCTAGACTTGCTGATTTCGGTTTGAATGTCCTATTTACTGAGGTAGATTGCCAAGTATTTCGTCGGGACAATCATAAAATGGTCTTTACCGGTATGCGTAGAGGTGATCTTTACATCGTCGATTTCTCTAAAAAGGCACAACCTAAAACTTGCTTTGTTGCTAAATCCTCAAAAGGTTGGTTGTGGCATAGACGACTAGGTCACGTTGGCATGAGAAACCTTGACAAGCTTATTAAAGGAAATCATATCCTTGGAGTTAACGATGTCATATTTGATAAGGATAGACTTTGCAGTGCTTGTCAAGCAGGTAAACAGGTTGGAGGAAGACATCAAGTGAAGAACATCATGACCACAAGGAGGCCACTTGAGCTGCTTCACATGGATCTTTTTGGTCCCAATGCCTATAAGAGTCTCGGTGGAAATTCCTTTGGTCTAGTTATAGTTGATGATTTTTCAAGATTTACGTGGGTATTTTTCCTCAATGACAAATCGCAGGTCCAGAAGATCTTCAGAAACTTCGCTAGGAAAGCCCAAAATCAGTTTGATGTGAAGATCAAGAAGGTTCGGAGTGACAACGGAACAGAGTTCAAGAACGCAAATGTGGACACCTTTCTTGACGAAGAAGGGATTTCACACGAGTTCTCGGCTACATACACACCTCAACAAAATGGAGTTGTTGAGAGGAAGAACCGGACGCTCATTGAAATGGCAAGGACAATGCTTGATGAATACAAGACGCCAAAGCACTTTTGGGCAGAAGCAGTTGAGACAGCTTGTCACGCAACAAATCGCTTATATCTTCACAAGCTACTCGGCAAGACGGCATACGAGCTCCTCACCGGTAACAAGCCTCAAGTTGGATACTTTCGAGTATTCGGATCAAAGTGCTACATTCTTGATAAGCATCGTCGTTCAAAGTTTGCTCCCAAATCTCATGAAGGTTTTCTACTTGGTTATGGCTCAAACTCTCACACTTACCGTGTCTACAACAATTTCACCCGAAAGGTTGAAGAGACGGTAGATGTGAAGTTTGATGAATCTAATGGCTCGCAAGTAGAGCAATTGCCAATTGATGTAGGAGACAAAGACCCTTTAGAAGCAATTCGAGATTTGTCCATTGGCAAAATTCGTCCAACGGAGGTGAAGGAGAGTACTTCATCCGTCCAAGTGGAAGCTTCTACTTCACAACAAGGTGAACCAAGGATCGACACGGAAGCATCCACAAGTGGGACACACCAAGATGAAGAAAACGAGGAAGTATGTCAAGATGAACATCAACAACCTCCTTCTCCACCATGACAAGAGAACGACGAAGTCAACAATGAAGAAGGCCAAGAAGAAGAACAAGATGAAGAAGATGCTCAACAAAGACCCAAGAAAAAGCTCTCACAAGTTCGAGCAAGAATTGCCAAAGATCATCCCGTCGAGCAAATTCTCAATGATATACAAACCGGGAGAATCACTCGCTCAAAAACTCGTTTAGCTAACTTCTGTGAAAACTATTCATTCATCTCGAGCATTGAACCAATGAAGGTTGAAGAAGCATTGGAAGATCTGGATTGGATAAACGCTATGCATGAAGAGCTACACAATTTTGAGAGAAACCAAGTTTGGACATTGGTTGAGAAGCCCGACAACAACCACAACATCATTGGTACCAAATGGGTGTTTCGCAACAAGCAAGATGAAGATGGACAAGTGGTTCGCAACAAAGCACGTCTTGTCGCCCAAGGATACACACAAGTCGAAGGTATGGACTATGGTGAGACAGATGCTCCCGTTGCTAGACTTGAGTCCATTCGCATCTTACTTGCCTATGCTAATCACCATAATATCACCTTGTACCAAATGGACATTAAAAGTGCTTTTCTAAATGGAGAAATAGAGGAGGAAGTTTATGTCAAACAACCTCCCGGCTTTGTCAATCCTAAGAAACCAAATCATGTTTACAAACTTCACAAAGCTCTTTATGGTCTTAAACAAGCTCCTAGAGCATGGTATAAATGCTTGACCAAGTTCCTTACTACAAGTGGTTTTGAAATTGGTAAAATTGACTCTACTCTTTTCACTAAAAAGGTTAATGGAGAACTTTTTGTATGCCAAATTTATGTTGATGACATCATATTTGGTTCAACTAACCCTCTCTTTAGTGAAAAGTTTGGAAAGCTAATGTCAGAGAAGTTTGAGATGTCTATGATGAGTGAACTCAAATTCTTTCTTGGATTGCAAATCAAGCAAACTAAGGAAGGTACATTTGTCTCTTAAACAAAGTACACCAAGGACTTATTCAAGAAGTTCAACATGCAAGAATGCAAAGGTATGTCTACACCCATGCCTACTAGTGGACATAATGATTTGACCAAAGATGGTGAACCCGTTGATCAAAAGGTTTATCGCTCTATGATTGGTTCATTGTTATACCTATGTGCTTCACGTCCCGATATTATGCTAAGTGTGTGCATGTGTGCTCGATATCAAGCTACTCCTAAAGATTGTCATCTTAAGGCTGTGAAAAGGATAGTGAGATATTTAATCCATACACCAAATTTTGGCATTTGGTATCCTAAGAGGTCTTCTTTTGATCTTGTTGGCTATTCCGACTCAGATTATGCCGGAGACAAGGTTGATAGAAAGTCCACTTCGGGTACTTGTCAATTTCTTGGTAGATCTCTTGTGTCTTGGTCTTCCAAGAAACAAAACTCGGTATCCTTATCCACCGCCGAAGCGGAATACATTGCCGCTGGTTCATGTTGTGCTCAATTACTTTGGATGACCCAAACTCTTAAAGATTATGGGATTTATGTGAAACATGTTCCACTGCTTTGTGACAATGAAAGTGCTATCAAAATTGGTCATAATCCTGTACAACATTCTCGAACTAAGCATATTGAAGTTCGTCATCATTTCATTCGAGATCATGTTGCTAAGGGTGACATCAATCTTAAGCATGTTCGCACCGATAAACAATTAGCGGATATATTCACTAAACCGCTTGATGAGAAAGTGTTTTGCAGGTTGAGAGGAGAATTGAACATCATTGATGCTTCGAACTTGGAGTAGAAACTCCATTGGATACATGCAAGACATGAGCTTATGACTAATCCATGATATATCTCTTATGATGACTATCTTATGTCTTGGATATATTTGTACCTTGCATGTTGTCTAACCCATGTAGGTTCTTGGTTGAATCTAATTCCATGAGATTGCGACTCACTCACATCTTGAGCAATCTCTACATCACCAAGACTCTACACAATGGTGGTTGAAGACAAGGAAGCACAAAACCATTCAAACATATCCTTTGACAAATTCTATGATGAGCTTCATGAGTGTCATTTTTGGATACACAAGTGCTCTTCCTTGCAAGAACTAACCCATGTAGGTAGATGAACTCAAACTCCAAGTGGTGCTCCCAACTCTTGATGAGCTACATCAACCTTGAGCACCCACACAAGTTCAACTACATGAGCAAGAATCACACCACCACCCAAGGTATGTTATTCCATCTTAGAGAAGCTTTACTCCAAGACATGAGTCAAAGCAACTCAACAAGATGTGAATACATCAAGATGCTTAAACGAAAAATGGTAACCCCATTTTGAGCTTAAAACGATGAGTATGACCTATGATCAAGTGTTCTCACTTGACTCCTAAGTCAATATACTCTAACATAGGTGACTGTGTCACCGCCCAACTCTAGATGAAGTTCTCTTGTGTTCTTTTCTGTGTTATTGCATTTGTCTCATGCATGTTTAGTTTCTGTCATTTAACAAAAAAAAACTTCATCTAGATCTTTCAGTTTCTTCTTTTCTCTTTGTGTTTGTTCTGCATTTTCTGCATTTAATTCCTTGCAAATCCTTCAGGTAATTCATTGCAAATCTTTGTGAGATCTTACTTGTCTAGTAAGCTGAGGTGACAAGTGTGTTTCTATGTGTAAACTCGGTACCACCGACTTGCAAATTTTGGTCCAACCGAATATTTTCGGTACCACCGAAATATACCACTCGGTGCCACCGACTTTGCAATCAGAAAACCAATTTGCCACTTATTCTACATCTCTTCGGATCCAGCTCCACTCAATGAATCTTGTCCTCTACAAGCATCACAATTTTATCCTCTGCTTTGTGCTGAATCTCAAGGACCAAACCTATTTCGACGGATTCCAGAAAAAAGCTTCTTGGAAATTGATGTCAAAGGGGGAGAGAGAGATCACATCAAAGCCTGTAGGAAAGAGAGATCACACCAAGAGAGAAAAAGTGTTAAGGGGGAGAGAAAGTCTCAAGGATCCCAGATGTTGTTAAGGGGGAGAGAAAAATACTCAAGGATCCCAGATGCTAGATGTTCAAGAGGAGAGATGCCACATGTCTTTTGGGGGAAAGACATGTTCATATGAACTCATTTGAATTAATTTCTATTCAGCTCTGATTTTCTGTCTCCTATCTTCTCCCAATATCCCATGTAAGATTCAGGGGGAGCAAGACACCTAAAGGAGAAGAAATCAGCCAAATTCATTGCATATCTTTATTCATGGGGACATGTTGAATCCAATGTGGTACCTTGTACTCACTCTCTACATGTCATCCCAGTCTTGGCATTCTTGTGGTTTCTTTTGTTTGCTCTGGCTAGTGGACGTACCTGTGTTATCTAACCTTGTTTGCAGGTCCATTCCATCCTAAGCCAACTCGAGACCACAAGGTAAGTATATGCATCAAGATCATGAGTATGAGGAGTTCTTGCTTATGTACATACTGTTTGCAAGAAGGACTCATGAGCATGAAGGTATTTTTCTTGATAATCTTTGGCTCTGATGCATATGGCCAAGATACATGTAACACATTGCCTACTCTGTCATGTTTATGCTCTCACATGCCTCTATATTCCATATTTGCATGAGTGCATACATGTAGGGGGAGCTTATGTTTGTTACATGTCCTTCCAAAGCTTTACTTGTTGTTCTTTATATCTTTATCTAAAGCTTTGATGTATGTTGCCATCAATTACCAAAAAGGGGGAGATTGAAAGCACAAGTGCTCCCTAGGTGGTTTTGATAATTGATGACAACATATCTCGTGTTGGACTAACACTTCTATCTAGCATGTTTCAGATAAGTTCAACAATGGCATGGCATGGATGTGAAAGAGGAACCCTCAAAATGCTAAGGACAAAGGATTGGCTCAAGCTCAAAAGCTCAAGACTCTTCATTTTATATTTTAGTGATCCAAGATCACATTGAGTCCATAGGAAAAGCCAATACTATCAAGGAGGGATGAGGTGTTGCTTAATGAGCCTCTTGCTTCATGTGCTTAATGATATGCTCCAAAACCCTCAACTACTTTCCCACTTCCACATATGACCTAAACCCATATGACCTAAACTCTAAGCCAAACTCGGCCCTACTGATTTTTCCTATCCGGCGCCACCGAGTTTCACTTGTCATAAGCCACTGCCAAACCCTAGCAATTCGGTTCTACCGATAAGGATCTCGGTCCCACCGAGATGGGGTTGCAAACTCTCTGTTACCCATTGCACTATTCTCGGCCCCACCGAGTTTGTGTAATCGGTCTCACCGAGATTACGTTATGCCCAAACCCTAACCGAATCGGTCCTACCGAGTTGCATGTCAGTCCCACCGAAATTCCTAACGGTCACTAGGTTTACTACTTCGGTCAGACCGAGATTATTCATTCGGTCCCACCGAGATTGGAAATCTATGTAACGGTTGGATTTTGTGTGGAGGCTATATATACCCCTCCACCTCCTTCTCATTCGATGAGAGAGCCATCAGAACACACACACCATTCCTACTCATATGTTCTGAGAGAAAACCACCTACTCATGTGTTGAGATCAAGACATTCCATTCATACCATATGAATCTTGATTTCTAGCCTTCCCAAGTTGCTTTCCACTAAAATCTTCTTTCCACCAAATCCAAATCCTATGAGAGAGAGTTGAGTGTTGGGGAGACTATCATTTGAAGCACAAGAGCAAGGATTTCATTACCTACACACCATTTGTTACTTCTTGGAGAGTGGTGTCTCCTAGATTGGCTAGGTGTCACTTGGGAGCCTCCGACAAGATTGTGGAGTTGAACCAAGGAGTTTGTAAGGGCAAGGAGATCGCCTACTTCGTGAAGATCTACCGCTAGTGAGGCAAATCCTTCGTGGGCGTTGGCCATGGTGGGATAGACAAGGTTGCTTCTTCGTGGACCCTTTGTGGGTGGTTGCTTCTTCGTGGACCCTTCGTGGGTGGAGCCCTTCGTGGACTCGCGCAACCGTTGCCCTTGGGTGGAGCCCTGTGTGGACTCGCGCAACCGTTACCCTTCGTGGGTTGAAGTCTCCATCAACGTGGATGTAGGATAGCACCACCTATCCGAAGCACGGGAAAAACATCCGTGTCTCCAATTGCGTTTGAAATCTCCAAACCCTTCCCTTTACATTGTTGCAAGTTAAATGCTTTACATTCTGCTGCTCATGTACTCTTTGCTTGCTTGCTTGATATGTATTGTGTGCGCTGAAATTGTGCCTAAACTCCACTTAACCAAAAAGGCTTAAAAATTGCAACTTTAGCACGAAGTGTCTAATCACCCCCCCCTCTAGACACATCTACTTCTAGATCCTACACCGCGCTGCTGGAGGAGGAAGCCGCGGCCGACATCCAGGAAGAAGAGCATCTCATGGTGCTCGCCATCCTCGGCCAGCTGCTGGCGAGCAATGAAAAGCCGCGGCGAGGTGGCTCGGCGCCGGGGCGGATGAAAGCAAAGAACCGGCATCGTCTCCAAGGCTACTGCATGATCTACTCCAACTATTTCGCCGATGCTCCACTTCATGGCGAGAGAACATTTCGGCGCCGTTATCGGATGAGCCGAAAGCTCTTCCTCAGGATTGTGAATTCCATCCGGGAGTTCGACAACTACTTCAAGTGCAAGATGGATTGCACTGGCGCTCTTGGATTCACCTCCATCCAGAAGTGCACGACAGCGATGAGGATGCTTGCATATGGAGCTCCCAGTGATTCACTCGACGACTATGGGCGCATGGCCGAGTCCACCAACATAGAGTGTTTCTACAAGTTCTGTCGGGCAGTGGTGGCAGTGTTTGGACCACAATACTTGAGAACACCCAATGCGGAAGACACTGCTCGGATCCTAGCCCAGAATGCAGCAAGAGGATTTCCTGGGATGCTTGGAAGCATCGACTGCATGCATTGGAAATGGAAGAATTGCCCATTTGGTTGGCAGGGGATGTACAAAGGTGCCAAAGGCGATTGCAGTGTGGTGCTTGAGGCGGTAGCCACACAGGACCTCTGGATTTGGCACTCCTTCTTTGGTATGCCAGGAACTCACAATGACATCAACGTGCTGCAGTGCTCTCCTGTTTTTGCCAAGCTCGTTGAGGGCCATTCTCCTCCGGTGAACTTCGAGATCAATGGGCACCAATACAACAAGGGTACTATCTAGCTGACGGCATCTATCCGAGATGGTCGACATTTGTGAAGACGATCTCAAACCCTTTGGCAGGAGGCAAGAACGCCTGGTTTGCGAAGCTTCAAGAGGCTTGCAGGAAGGATGTCGAGCGGGCATTTGGTGTGCTCCAATCTCGATTTGCTGTTGTTCGGTACCCCGCTCAGACCTGGTCCAAAGATCAAATGTGGGAGATTATGATTTGCTGTGTCATCTTGCACAACATGATCATCGAGAGCGAGCAAGAAGATCCAGTGTTTGACACTGAACCATACTACAGGTAGGGTCCTCTAGCCGAAGTTGATCACCAGCTACCGGCAACTTGGACTGCCTATCTCAGTATGGGTCAGGAGATCCGAGACCCAGAAGTGCATCATCAACTGCAGAAAGATCTAATTGAGCACCTATGGAGGCTCAAGGGGGACGCCGTGTGATGAAATACGAGTTTTTATTTGTTGAACTATATAATTTGTATTGAACTATTTGTTGTTGTACTATTTTGTTGAAGTATTTGATTTTTCTGTGATGAAATATGTGATAAGAAATAATTGTGTTGATAATTGAACGTCGAGACACGGCGTAATCACGCCGAATATGGGCCTATTCTCGCCCATATGGGCCCTTTATTCGCCGAAATTGGGTTGCAAAGTGGGCCAATTTCGGCGCCTGGGGGCGAGATGGGGGCGACGACTGGGCGAAAAACCGTCCCCAGAACCGAGGGCGATGTGCCAACAAGCGGGTGCTGGGGGGGGGGGAGGGGGGGGGTTTAGGGGGGTGTCAAAGCAGAATGACAGCCCAAACAGAGCGATCGATTTTCCTCTTCTAATAAGTAACAACAAATGGATCCATTCCTGATGGGCTGAAATCACCAGAAAGATGACCAAACCACCCTCACAAAATCAACGGTGGATAATTGTATACTGCTCCCTCCCCTTGCTACCACTTGGTGGTCTTATTTACCCTTTTTCTTTTGTCTTTGTTCCAACAGACTATTTTATTTTGTAGCCTTTGAATTTATTGTATGAACCTGTTGTTGGTTTTATTTATAAAGTGGGGTGAAAGCATATTTCCGAAGAGAAAAAGAAAGGTGGTGGGAAAGGAGAACACATTCTATTTCAGTACCAACCACGCAGCGATCACAGTTTTCAGAGTTTAGCAATCGATGGAACACATCCACACCGTATTGCATGGCAGAGGAAAGAGCGTAGTTCCCTTGCTCAGCGTCTCCTCCACGCAGCCAGCCCGACCCGGTGCAGTGCATATGAACTGAGTCTGGTGCTCGTGGCTCCCTTGCGCAGCGTCTCCTCCACCGGCTCACCGCCATGGCCACGGCGCGCGCTGTTGCCGCGTCCATGAGGCTCACCTGCGCGCTCAGCACCTTAGCCATCCTCGCCACCATCCTCTTCACGCTCCTCCTGCTGATCGCTGGTGCATTGCAGCTGCGTGTCCCGACCGGCTACGTGGTGGTCGACTGCGCCCCGCCCCCGCCCTCGGACGCCGCCGCTGCTGCCTTCCTCGACAGCCTCCTGCCGCTCCTGGCCGCGCTGCCCGCTGCCGCCGCGCCGACGGGGTTCGCGTCCCTGCAGTCCAGCGGCGGGGCGTTCACCCGCGGCGTCTGCCTGGGCGGCTCCGCGCTCAAGGAGTGCCTCGCGTGCCTCGCCGCGGCCGCCAAGAACCTCACCGGCTGCGGCGCGAGCAGGCGCGCCGGCGTCTGGAGGGGCGAGGGCTGCTTCATGGGCTACGCGGACGGCAACGCTTCCTCTCCGCACGAGGACGTCTTCCGCGACGTCGTCTCCTTCGGCGAAGACGTCTTCCCCGCCGTCATCTCCTTCGACGACGGCAAGCCGCCCTCCAACCCCAAGTGCTTCGACACGCGGGCGCTCGTCGCGCTCGCGCAGTCGCTGGCGGGGCGCGGCGCGGCCAACAGCTCGGGGGCGCGCGTCGTCACCGACGCGGCCGCGCTCTCGAGCAACGCCACTGGGAAGACCACGGTGACGTTGCGGGCGCAGTGCGCGAGGGACCGCGCCGCGGCGGCGGACTGCGCCCGGTGCCTGGGGGGCTCGGCGCGAGAGGTGCGGGCGTGCGGCTGGGGCCTCGACGGCGAGCACGAGCGCGTGGCCGACGTGCTCGGCTACAACTGCTTCCTACGGATCGAGACCTCAGTTCCGACGGGTTGGCCCATGCCCGTGGCGAAATATATGAGTGAGTATAGCCCTTCCCCTTCCTAATTCTTGGACGTTGATGTACTTCTTGCTAGTTAGTGGCATCGAGCCCCAGTCTGTTGCTTGTGATTTTGATCGACGCGCCGCAGAGCAGCCTGCTAAATAAAGTGGGTCTCATAAAATGGCTGCAGAGGATCCCGTCCTGATAACCTTGTGCGCCGGCATGCTGCTCGCGCTGGTCGCCGCGGTAATCGCGTGCGTCCGTGGGAGGAAGAAGAGGGGCACCGGGAACGCGTAGCTGCCGCAGCCACCAGCAGCAGCATCAGGTGCGTTTCTGCCTTTCCCAAAATCAATCTACCCTACATTACTGTCAATCAGAATGTCATCCAATTTTGTTGTTGAGCTCGGTCTAATTTGTGCCTTGCCCCGATGCGAAACAAATGAAGCAGGTCAGCAAGTGAGCGCTGCTGCAAACTGAGGGAGATGGAGTCACCGATCACCACCGCCACCTTGGAGTCATACGACCACCCCGCCCTGCTGCTCTGCTTCACCGCGTGCGGATGAGACCGATCGTCGATGCTCTCGTAGCTGGTATTAGCTGGGGTACTAGTAGCGTGGCCACTGCGTTGGCTGTCGTATGGGGCGATATGAACCTATGTAATTACTGATCCACAACTCTATATCTTAGATTAGTTTAAGTAGTCATGTGTGCGTTCCTTGAGCTACAGGTGAGACTTGATGTAGTTGCAATTAGACTTCTGCAGCGTGATTGCTCATCTCTGCATGTTTTGGAAGGAAAATTGGACGTGGCACTGCGCGAGAATACACCTTATTTGGTGATCGGTCTCCACCAATGGGCGAAGGCACAACCGTTAGTACAAGGGATACCACTGACGTCCATCGATGATCTGTTGGTGGAGACCCATCCAACCCTCCTCTAGTGATGAACTTGAATTTTTTTTTTTGCGGGGGAGTGATGGACTTGAATTTATGTCCATTACTCGTGATGCAGGCATGCAGCCGAACAACTGCCGGGCAAAATTGTGTCAACCGCTAGAAAATTCAAATCCAAAATCAAAATAAGCATCGAGAAACAAAAAGAGAAATCTTCATGTGAATAGTGTGTCCTTTTTTGCTTTTGTCTTTTGTGACATTATTCATGCTGAATTTGTTTCTATTTTGTTTCTCAATGTTTGTTTCGAGTTTATATCTGAACTTTTAGAGGTCATGGCCACATGTCTTGGGAACATTCACAATTTTTTCGAAAATATTAAACATTTGAAATTGTCTTTCTATTTTTTTAGACAACCTCGCGAAATTTTTATTTAACTCGTCACACTATTTACAAGGACGAAAGGAATCCTGTCGGGCTGGCCAAACCACACATGGCGTCCCGATGCTAGTGACAGTGCATGTTTCACTAAGTTGTGAGCATCGACATTCGATCTCCTAGACTCATGAACTAAATTACATGAAGTGAAAAAAGAGAATTGTTGCTTGATTTCTTGGATAATCGCTCCATAAGTCGCTCCACTGCCCTTTTGTACCTCTTGGACTACTCCTTGACAATCAGACGCAGCATGAATATGATGCAAGTTCAAGTCCCTGCACAAGTCCAGTCCTTCTCTAATGGCTAGAGCCTCAAGGGTAGCTGGGTCTCCCAGTCTGAAACGCATTGTCGACGCACCCAAGAACATCCCCGCATGATCTCCGCATATTGCTCCAACTGCTCCAAAGCTGCCTCCTCTGCTTACTGATGCATCGACATTTAGCTTTGCATGGTTCTCCGGCGGTGCTATCCATCTAGCAGGGGGCGATTGGACTGGCTCACTACCATGGCTATCTTGTGTTGTTGTTTGAATCTCCGTCAGGTAAGTGTTGATGAAAATGTGTGTTGCATGTGGGCTCTTGTATATATCCTCATAGATAGCTTTTCTGCGAGCGCCCCAAATTGCCATAATGAAATTGCAAATCTAATGAATTCATGTGAGCTCAGTGCATCATGCATAGGAAAGATCCACTTCTTTGGGCACTCCTCCCGGTTTATGCTGAGTTGATCAATGATTGGTTCAGAAGACAACGCCCAGGTGCTCCTTGATACAGGACACTCCGGTAAGGCATGTTTCCAAGTGTCATGAGCTCCACAAAGATAACAGGCTGCCGTTGTTGACATGTTACGATGATTCAATAGCTCTCCCACTGGTACAGAGTTCCTTGCCAAACGCCAGATAAAAACCCTAAGCTTCGATGGTACCTGAAGTTTCCACAGTTCCATCCATGTCTTCCCTTCTGCCGCTACATGAGAAGATTCATGTCTCCCCTCTAACCAGTCTTCCCGGTTCATCTTTGTTCGGACAAGCATTATGTAAGCGGAGCTGACAGTAAAGTTCCCACGGGGTTCCTCACTCCAGGCCCAGAAGTCGTCTATCCGCCTCGTGCAAAGTGGAATTTTAAGAATGGCTTCCACGTCCAACGGGATGAACACAGACCATATCAGCTCCTCGTTCCAGGAGGCAGTAACTATATGAATGAGATCGGCAACCCTCCGTGGCGGATTCGGGATCAACGAGTGTAACGGCCTTCTGTAGCTGTCCCTAGGTATCCAGTTTTGCTCCCAAATGTGTGTTGACTCACCATGCCCAATCCTCCGAATGATGCCTTGGGCCATGACGTCCCTGCCATCCAGGATAGCTCTCCATATTTGAGATGGGTGTGACCCCAACTCTGCTTCCAACAATGAGCAAGTTGGATAGTAGACAACTTTCAAAATTCTCGAGCTTAAAGAAGATGGATCATGCAGCAACCTCCATGCTTGCCTTGCTAGAAGTGCAAGATTGAAAAGTTCAAGATCTCTGAATCACATACCTCCTATAAACTTCGGTTGACTCATAACGTCCCATGCCACCCATGTTGGCTTGCGTTTTCCTTGCTTGCTTCCCCATCAAAATTGCCTGATAATAAATGTTACACTGTCACAAAGCCCTCTCGGTAGTCTGAAACAAGACATCGAGTAAACTGGAATTGCCTGAGCCACACTTTTTATAAGAACCTCCTTCCCAGCAGCAGATAACAACTTTTCCATCCAGCCTTTCACTTTCTCCCACACCCTGTCTCTCAAATACTTGAATGTTCCATTCTTCGAATGTCCCACATCAGTTGGCATGCCCAAATATTTCTCGCTGAAGGATTCGTTCTGCACTTGGAGCTGATTTTTTACTCCATCTCTTACGATCTGAGAACACCCTTTGCTGAAAAATATGGTAGATTTTGCATTGTTAATTCTTTGGCCGGACGCATTGCAATATACTTCCAACAGGTTGGAAACTCGCTCTGCACCCTCCACACTAGTCTTGAAAAGCAACAGGTTGTCATCTGCAAACAAAAGGTGGTTAACGGCTGGGGTCGTCGGCGGCCACCTTAATACCTGCCAACAACGATGACTGAGAACTGGATTTCAGGAGGCACGAAAGGCCCTCTGCTGCGATCAAGAAAAGGTAAGGGGAGAAAGGATCTCCCTGCCGAATTCCTCTGGATGGTTCAAAACTTTCAAGCTTTTCTCCATTGAATAGGACTGAAAAAGAAACACTCGAGATCATTGCCATCACTGTATCTATCCATGACAGCGCAAACCCCAACTTCTCCATAATAGCTTTCAGGTACGGCCATTCGAGCCTATCATAGGCCTTCATCATGTCTAACTTCAAAGCACAATGGTTATTGTTTCTCGACCTATTACGCTTCATAAAATGTAAGCACTCATAGGCACAAATAATGTTGTCCGTTATCAATCTTCCCGGTATGAAAGCAGACTGTTTTTCAGAGATAATGTCTGGCAGTACTAGTTTCAATCTATTTGCCACCACCTTCGAGGCAATTTTGTAAACATTGGGAGAATGGCCCGACACCAATTGAGCAGGATGCGAGGACAATGGGTGTGGCCCATTTCGTCCTAGCTTTGAACCTCCACTAGCCTGGTTCTCCCTGTTGGTGCTATTTTTATAGCACCGTTTCTACCGTGTGTTTCAATCTTGAAAAACACAATCAACGTGATTGTACAAAATCACCCATCACCAGTTTTTTTTACAAATACGCATCAGATGCGTATCATTTCATTGATATGTGAAATAGAATAATAGGGATTACGATGAATCTCACACTATGTATGCCAAGAGGCGCAACGGAGAGAGACAAACGAGCAGAGGAGGGGTTGCTCAGCCCAAGTGCAAGAATGCTAGGTTACAAGGATGATAGCATGCATGGACTGGCCTATCGGCTTGTCTCACCAAATCACCACCCTACTCGGTCTCAGAGCCCCTGCAAAGCGGGAAGCCCTCTTGTTTGTAAAAATAAAACGAAGACATTTTATGGCTAACAAGGCGAGGTGCAACATAACAAGACAACTTTTTTCGAAAAGGAAGATTATCTCCGGTCTCTGCATCAGGGCAATGCATACAGCCATTTTATTAATTATTCATCAAAATCTTACAAAATAATACATCAATAAGTCTGAAGCCATTATCTTGACAACATCTGTCATTACTCCTATTTAATTGATGATGGGGTGCGTATTGCTGGGGCCGACTGGCCGGACCTCACACCAAACTCAACATCTAGAATCGAAGACCTCAACCAAGCCGCAATCGCCAGGTCTGGGGCACACACCGGTCCAGCGCACTCTCAGCGGGCATCACATGCACCCGCTGCAGAGTTCGCCGCCACCATGTTCTATCGATCCATATTTAGAGCAGGTACCGATGCATCGACCTTGCCAGACCCGCTGTCGATACCACCACGACGCCAGACAACGCCACCTTCCTATGCATATCCAAGTCGTGCGGTGTGGCCTACTTGCGTCCGAGTTATACGTTGTGGATCATGTGCAAGTGGTGGGCGTTGGAGCGGCGGCTCCGAACGATGGGTGGGTGGCGACTTGGTGCTACGTGGTTAGCGAGTTCGTCTGCCCAGTTGACGCAATCCGTGGGATTGGTCGGGCTGGTATGCCAAGGCGGCGGCCTTGGACATCTTTGGCGCATCATTCGTGGTCTATGGTGGTCGTCTTGGGTAGCATGGGCTACAAGGCGTCTGTTTGTGCGGCGATGCAGCTCGAGTACGTGCGGACCAAGTTGGAGCGGCAGTTCTGAATTCGGCGATGTGTGTTTGGCGCGACTTTGGTCTTCTGTCTGTGCTTGACGAGGCTTAGTTGCTTGCGCGGTTTTTCGGCTTGATTTCCTCATAAACTTAGGCCATTATGTTCAGTTTTTTATCTGGTTTTCCTTATAAACTGGAGTAAAAAAATTAAATGAATTCAGTTGGGGAGCAACCCCCCCCCCCCGGCAGTTTCAAAAAAATAAAAAAATTGGAGGCAAAATCTTGAAATGATACACCAAAAAAAATGATTTACACTCTAATGGGAGATCAATACTTCTTTAAATACAATCGAAGGGCAGCCCATCTTCCTGCCTAGGCTTTGTGGCATTATGTTACAAACAACACGATGGCAGGTAATGGGTGTAGGCAATGCCTCTGTTGGGGAAGGACGATTTTTTAAAAAGATATTGGTATTGTATAAGAGACACATGAGGAATATGGTGTTATGAAGTTCCATATAAAATGAACATTCAGCATTGATCACTTATTTTGCCAAATACTCCCACGAAGTATCAAAAAATGTCTTATATTTTTATACGGAGGGAGTAACTTATTATTTCTATTTCCAACGTTTCACAAGATTTCAAAATAGATGTGGTCATGGTGGCTAGTTCTACTTAGAGAAATGGAATGACTGCATAAAAGGAATTTCGAAAAACAATAAATCTGCTGCTAGTCAAGTCAACACAGTAGAACAACGCTACTGATCTAGCATAGATTCATATATAGGGTGGCCCAATGACATCGAAGACATACACTTTGAGAAACTTACCCTTTTACAAAAGATCTATAAGAACACAAGAAATAGGCAGACTAATCCCAGATTGCTACGGTCTCAACTGAACTAATTATACTCTCAAGTTAATCTACGGTCAGCATACTAAATTCTGCGAGTCTTAGCTGCTTTCTCCAATATATCAGCAATGAGAGAAGGACATGTCCTTTTCAGGGACTCATACCCCTTACTTGCCATCACACCAACCATTCTATTTGAAGAGTTGATGAATCCAATGCATGCATCTTTGAGCTTGCTGCAATGATGCTGGTCGGCTAAAGCTAAGGTGGTCGCAACAGTCCCGGTATGAAGAACCTCACAAAGTTTGATCTCGCACATGTACTTCATCCTTTCCATGGCGTACCTATCTGCGGCCACTAGCAAATGCCTAAGCATTTCTTCATACTCATCGTCATCCAGGTAATCCAATGGAGGCAACGAATCAGTGTAGATGAAGTGAAGCAGTCCTCTGAAAACATCGGGCTGCATGTCTTCGACAGTTATGCTGCGGCTATTCTCGTCCCTCATCGGGCCGTAGAACTTCACCCTGAAGACCGGCGACCGCATTGCGAGGATGATCTTATGAGCTGGGAAAACCTCCTCCTTGACCTTGAAAGACACATCGGATCCCTCCGTAGCCTCCAGCAAGCTGCTAAGGTTATCAACCAATTCGGACGGCGGCGCCTGGGCCTCAAAGTTAACCTTGACATCAGCCTCTTGTGCGTCCTTCAACTCGATGACGGCAAGATTGCACTCGAGGATAAGGGTGTCCTCCAGAATGTACGACCACAGCTCCGTCCTCCTCATGAAATGGGTGTAGCCCGAGCAGCGGTGATAGTTATCAGTAGAGTTAAACACCAGCGGTTCGTACTGGCTAGGGATCGGCCACGTGAAAGGCGGCGGCGGCCAGGCTTGGTCGACCACCCTCATATGGTGGAGCGCCCTCGCCTCTGCGTTCTGGGTCTTGAGCTCGAGGAAGACTGAGACGTAGTCCTTGCTGTCCTCGTTGACGCCGTCGGGGTAGAAGTAGACGCACCAGTCGTGGCCGCCGACGCGGAAGGTGGTGGACCGGATGGACTTGCCGACGCCGAGGCCCCTGCACAGGCTGTAGCCATCGATCTTGAACAGGTGTGTGCCCTGCGCGGTCTCCGGGCGCAGGCCGACGCCGACATCGTCCGTGGTGGGATCCGGGATGCCGACATTGTTCGACTGGCGCAGCGGGGAAGGAGAACGGGGACGAGGCGATTCGGGAGGAGGGGAACGGCGGCGCGGCGAGGCGATTCGTGAGTTGTTTTGTTTTGTTTGAGCTGTTAGGATTTGACGATTCGTGTGGGGCTTCTGCTTTGTACGTACTACTTGGAGGGCTCCTGTACTTATTATTGCGCGTGGCTTTTTCCGATTCGGACACAGCAGTACCTTTTTCGATTTAAACCCGGTCAGATTTGAACATCTAGCTATTTTCAGCTTCCTGCCCGTTCTGCAATTCCTCGTGTTCATCCGTAATTAGGAAACAACGACGAGTATACGGAGTGGCATCATAAACAAAAAGAGCAGCATTTTCAAAAAAGAGAGAGCCATCGATGGGGTGCCCAGATCAGTCACCTTCTCCATTGTTGATCCTGCACCATGTGACCGTCTGATTTGTCGACTCCTTCATTCTTTCCCCGCACAAACGCGGAGAGAGAGAGAGAGACATGCCCTAGCTCATAGGCTCGCGGGCGTTGTCCCTCCCCTCTACAGGACCATCGGTGCGCCGCACTCCGCCTTGTCGTCGACAGCGCGACAAGTTGGTTAGACATGCTTTTACTTCAACTCTACTGTTTTTTGGGATAATATTTGTTGGAAATATGCCCTAGAGGCAATAATAAAAGCTTTATTATTATATTTCCTTGTTCATGATAATTGTCTTTATTCATGCTATAATTGTATTATCCGGAAATCGTAATATATGTGTGAATAACAGACACCAACATGTCCCTAGTAAGCCTCTAGTTGACTAGCTCGTTGATCAACAGATAGTCATGGTTTCCTGACTATGGACATTGGATGTCATTGATAACGAGATCACATCATTAGGAGAATGATGTGATGGACGAGACCCAATCCTAAACATAGCACAAGATCGTATAGTTCGTTTGCTAGAGTTTTCCAATGTCAAGTATCTTTTCCTTAGACCATGAGATCGTGTAACTCCCGGATACCGTAGGAGTGCTTTGGGTATACCAAACGTCACAACGTAACTGGGTGACTATAAAGGTAGACTACGGGTATCTCCGAAAGTGTCTGTTGGGTTGACATGTATCAAGACTGGGATTTGTCACTCCGTATGACGGAGAGGTATCACTGGGCCCACTCGGTAATGCATCATCATAATGAGCTCAAAGTGACCAAGTGTCTGGTCACGGGATCATGCATTACGGTACGAGTAAAGTGACTTGCCGGTAACGAGATTGAACGAGGTATTGGGATACCGACGATCGAATCTCGGGCAAGTAACATATCGATTGACAAAGGGAATTGCATACGGGGATGATTGAATCCTCGACATCGTGGTTCATCCGATGAGATCATCATGGAACATGTGGGAGCCAACATGGGTATCCAGATCCCGCTGTTGGTTATTGACCGGAGAGTCGTCTCGGTCATGTCTACATGTCTCCCGAACCCGTAGGGTCTACACACTTAAGGTTCGGTGACGCTAGGGTTGTAGAGATATAATATGCAGTAACCCGAAAGTTGTTCGGAGTCCCGGATGAGATCCCGGACGTCACGAGGAGTTCCGGAATGGTCCGGAGGTAAAGAATTATATATAGGAAGTGCTGTTTTCGGCCATCGGGACAAGTTTCGGTATCGGTATTGTACCGGGACCACCGAGGGGTCCCGGGGGCCCACCGGGTGGGGCCACCTGTCCCGGGGGGCCACATGGGCTGTAGGGGGTGCGCCTTGGCCTAGATGGGCCAAGGGGCATCAGCCCCACTAGGCCCATGCGCCTAGGGTTTCCATGGGGGAGGAGTCCCACTAGTGGAAGTAGGTGCCTTGGGGGGGAGGGAAACCTCCCCTTGGCAGCCGCACCTAGGAGATTGGATCTCCTAGGCTGCGCACCCCCCCCCTTGGCCCTCCTATATATAGTGGGGGAGAGGAGGGACTTCATACCCCAGCCCCTGGCGCCTCCCTCTCTCCCCGTTACGTCTCTCCTTCGTAGTATAGGCGAAGCCCTCCTACTGTGACGCCCTGCATCCACCACCACGCCGTCGTGCTGCTGGATCTTCATCAACCTCTCCTCCCCCCTTGCTGGATCAAGAAGGAGGAGACGTCTCCCGTCCCGTACGTGTGTTGAACGCGGAGGTGCCGTCCGTTCGGTGCTTGGTCATCGGTGATTTGGATCACATCGAGTACGCCTTCCTCATCCCCATTCTTTGAACGCTTCCGCGCATGATCTACAAAGGTATGTAGATGCATCCGATGACTCGTTGCTAGATGAACTCCTAGATGGATCTTGGTGAAACGAGTAGGAAAAATTTTGTTTTCTGCAATGTTTCCCAACAGTGGCATCATGAGCTAGGTCTATGCGTAGTTCTTCTTGCACGAGTAGAACACAATTTGTTGTGGGCGTAGATTTGTCAACTTTCTTGCCGCTACTAGTCTTTTCTTGCTTTAGCGGTATTGTGGGATGAAGCGGCCCAGACCAACCTTACACGTACGCTTACGTGAGACCGGTTCCACCGACTAACATGCACTAGTTGCATAAGGTGGCTGGCGGGTGTCTGTCTCTCCCACTTTAGTTGGAGCGGATTCGATGAACAGGGTCCTTATGAAGGGTAAATAGAAGTTGACAAATCACGTTGTGGCTTTAACGTAGGTAAGAAGACGTTCTTGCTAGAACCCTAATTCAGCCACGTAAAACTTGCAACAACAATTAGAGGACGTCTAACTTGTTTTTGCAGCAAGTGGTTTGTGATATGATATGGCCAAAGTTGTGATGAATGATGAATGATCTATATGTGATGTATGAGATGTTCATGCTATTGTAATAGGGATCACGACTTGCATGTCGATGAGTATGACAACCGGCAGGAGCCATAGGAGTTGTCTTTATTCTTTTATATGACCTGCGTGTCATTGAGAAACGCCATGTAAATTACTTTACTTTATTGCTAAACGCGTTAGCCATAGTAGTAGAAGTAATAGTTGGCGAGCAACTTCATGGAGACACGATGATGGAGATCATGATGATGGAGATCATGGTGTCAAGCCGGTGACAAGATGATCATGGAGCCCCAGATGGAGATCAAAGGAGCTATGTGATATTGGCCATATCATGTCACGTTCATTATTTGATTGCATGTGATGTTTATCATGTTTTGCATCTTGTTTACTTAGAACGACGGTAGTAAATAAGATGATCCCTCATACTAATTTCAAGAAGTGTTCCCCCAAACTGTGCACCGTTGCGATAGTTCGCTGTTTCAAAACATCACATGATGATCGGGTGTTTTATTCAGACGTTCACATACAACGGGTGTAAGACAGATTTACACATGCAAACACTTAGGTTGACTTGACGAGCCTAGCATGTACAAACATGGCCTCGGAACACAGAAGACCGAAAGGTCGAGCATGAGTCGTATAGAAGATACGATCAACATGAAGATGTTCACCGATGTTGACTAGTCCGTCTCACGTGATGATCGGACACGGCCTAGTCAACTCGGATCATGTAATACTTAGATGACTAGAGGGATGTCTAATCTAAGTTGGAGTTCATTAATAATTTGATTAGATGAACTTAATTATCATGAACTTAGTCTAAAATCTTTGCAATATGTCTTGTAGATCAAATGGCCAACGTAGTCCTCAACTTCAACGCGTTCCTAGAGAAAACCAAGCTGAAAGACGATGGCAGCAACTATACGGACTAGGTCCGGAACCTGAGGATCATCCTCATAGCTGCCAAGAAAGATTATGTCCTACAAGCACCGCTAGGTGAAGCTCCCGTCCCACAGAACCAAGACGTTATGAACGCTTGGCAGACACGTGTTGACGACTACTCCCTTGTTTAGTGCGGCATGCTTTACAGCTTAGAGCCGGGGCTCCAAAAGCGTTTTGAGAGACATGGAGCATATGAGATGTTCGAAGAGCTGAAAATGGTTTTTCAAGCTCATGCCCGGATCGAGAGATATGAAGTCTCCGATAAGTTCTTCAGCTGTAAGATGGAGGAAAATAGTTCTGTCAGTGAGCACATACTCACTATGTCTGGGTTGCATAACCGCTTGTCTCAGCTGGGAGTTAATCTCCCGGATGATGCGGTCATTGACAGAATCCTCCAGTCGCTTCCACCAAGCTACAAGAGCTTTGTGATGAACTTCAACATGCAGGGGATGCAAAAGACCATTCCTGAGTTGTTCTCAATGCTGAAATCAGCGGAGGTAGAAGTCAAGAAGGAACATCAAGTGTTGATGGTCAATAAAACCACTAAGTTCAAGAAAGGCAAGGGTAAAAAGAACTTCAAGAAGGACGGCAAGGAGGTTGCCGCGCCCGGCAAGCAAGCTGCCGGGAAGAAGCCAAAGAATGGACCCAAGCCCGAGACTGAGTGCTTTTATTGCAAGGGAAGCGGTCACTGGAAGCGGAACTGCCCTAAATACTTAGCAGACAAGAAGGCCGGCAAAACAAAAGGTATATGTGATATACATGTAATTGATGTGTACCTTACTAGTGCCCGTAGTAGCTCCTGGGTATTTGATACCGGTGCAGTTGCTCACATTTGTAACTCAAAGCAGGGGCTGCGGAATAAGCGGAAACTGGTAAAGGACGAGGTGACGATGCACGTCGGGAATGGTTCCAAGGTCAATGTGATCACCGTCGGCACGCTACCTCTACATCTACCTTCGGGATTAGTTTTAAACCTTAATAATTGTTATTTAGTGCCAGCTTTGAGCATGGACATTGTATCGGGATCTCGTTTAATTCGAGATGGCTACTCATTTAAATCCGAGAATAATGGTTGTTCTATTTATATGAGAGATATGTTTTATGATCATGCTCCTATGGTGAATGGTTTATTCTTTATGAATCTCGAACGTGATACTACACATGTTCATAATGTGAGTACCAAAAGATGTAAGGTTGATAATGATAGTCCCACATACTTGTGGCACTGCCGCCTTGGTCACATAGGTGTCAAACGCATGAAGAAACTCCATGCAGATGGACTTTTGGAGTCTCTTGATTATGAATCATTTGACACGTGCGAACCATGCCTCATGGGTAAGATGACCAAGACTCCGTTCTCAGGAACAATGGAGCGAGCAACCAACTTATTGGAAATCATACATACTGATGTGTGCGGTCCAATGAGTGTTGAGGCTCGCGGTGGCTATCGTTATGTTCTCACGCTCACTGATGATTTAAGTAGATATGGGTATATCTACTTAATGAAACACAAGTCTGAAACCTTTGAAAAGTTCAAGGAATTTCAGAGTGAGGTTGAGAATCAACGTGACAGGAAAATCAAGTTTCTACGATTAGATCGTGGAGGAGAATACTTGAGTCACGAGTTTGGCACACACTTAAGAAAATGTGGAATAGTTTCACAACTCACGCCGCCTGGAACACCTCAGCGTAACGGTGTGTCCGAACGTCGTAATCACACTCTATTAGATATGGTGCGATCTATGATGTCTCTTACCGATTTACCGCTATCTTTTTGGGGCTATGCTTTAGAGACTGCCGCATTCACTTTAAATAGGGCTCCGTCGAAATCCGTTGAGACGACACCGTATGAATTATGGTTTGGGAAGAAACCTAAGCTGTCGTTTCTAAAAGTTTGGGGATGCGATGCTTATGTCAAGAAACTTCAACCTGAAAAGCTCGAACCCAAGTCAGAAAAATGCGTCTTCATAGGATACCCAAAAGAAACTATTGGGTATACCTTCTACCTCAGATCCGAAGGGAAGATCTTTGTTGCCAAGAATGGGTCCTTTCTAGAGAAAGAGTTTCTCTCGAAAGAAGTAAGTGGGAGGAAAGTAGAGCTTGATGAAGTATTACCTCTTGAACCGGCAAATGGCGCAACTCAAGAAAATGTTCCTGAGGTGCCTGCACCGACTAGAGAGGAAGTTAATGATAATGATCAAGATACTTCTGATCAAGCTCCTACTGAAATTCGAAGGTCCACAAGGACACGTTCCGCACTAGAGTGGTATGGCAACCCTGTCTTGGAAATCATGTTGTTAGACAACGGTGAACCTTCGAACTATGAAGAAGCGATGGCGGGCCCGGATTCCGACAAATGGCTAGAAGCCATGAAATCCGAGATAGGATCCATGTATGAAAATGAAGTATGGACTTTGACTGACTTGCCCGTTGAACGGCGAGCCATAGAAAATAAATGGATCTTTAAGAAGAAGATAGGCGCGGATGGTAATGTGACCATCTATAAAGCTCGACTTGTCGCTAAGGGTTATCGACAAGTTCAAGGGGTTGACTACGATGAGACTTTCTCACCGGTAGCGAAGCTAAAGTCCGTCCGAATCATGTTAGCAATTGCCGCATTCTACGATTATGAGATATGGCAAATGGACGTCAAAACGGCATTCCTTAATGGTTTCCTTAAGGAAGAATTGTATATGATGCAGCCGGAAGGTTTTGTCGATCCTAAAAATGCTGACAAGGTGTGCAAGCTCCAACGCTCGATTTATGGGCTGGTGCAAGCATCTCGGAGTTGGAACATTCGCTTTGATGAGATGATCAAAGCGTTTGGGTTTACACAGACTTATGGAGAAGCCTGCGTTTACAAGAAAGTGAGTGGGAGCTCTGTAGCATTTCTCATATTATATGTAGATGACATACTTTTGATGGGAAATGATATAGAACTCTTGGACAGCATCAAGGCCTACTTGAATAAGAGTTTTTCAATGAAGGACCTTGGAGAAGCTGCTTATATATTAGGCATCAAAATCTATAGAGATAGATCGAGACGCCTCATAGGTCTTTCACAAAGTACATACCTTGATAAGATATTGAAGAAGTTCAATATGGATCAATCTAAGAAGGGGTTCTTGCCTGTGTTACAAGGTATGAAATTGAGCTCAGCTCAATGTCCGACCATGGCAGAAGATATAGAAGAGATGAGCGTCATCCCCTATGTGTCAGCCATAGGTTCTATTATGTATGCCATGCTGTGTACCAGACCTGATGTAAACCTTGCCGTAAGTTTGGTAGGAAGGTACCAAAGTAATCCCGGCAAGGAACACTGGATAGCGGTCAAGAATATTCTGAAGTACCTGAAAAGGACTAAGGAAATGTTTCTCGTTTATGGAGGTGACGAAGAGCTCGTCGTAAAGGGTTACGTCGACGCTAGCTTCAACACAGATCTGGATGACTCAAAGTCACAAACCGGATACGTGTATATTTTGAATGGTGGGGCAGTAAGCTGGTGCAGTTGCAAGCAAAGCGTCGTGGCGGGATCTACATGTGAAGCGGAGTACATGGCAGCCTCGGAGGCAGCACATGAAGCAATATGGGTGAAGGAGTTCATCACCGACCTAGGAGTCATACCCAATGCGTCGGGGCCGATCAAGCTCTTCTGTGACAACACTGGAGCTATTGCTCTTGCCAAGGAGCCCAGGTTTCACAAAAGGACAAGGCACATCAAGCGTCGCTTCAACTCCATTCGTGAAAATGTTCAAGATGGAGACATAGAGATTTGTAAAGTACATACGGACCTGAATGTAGCGGATCCGTTGACTAAACCTCTCCCTAGAGCAAAACATGATCAACACCAGAATTCCATGGGTGTTCGATTCATCACAATGTAACTAGATTATTGACTCTAGTGCAAGTGGGAGACTGTTGGAAATATGCCCTAGAGGCAATAATAAAAGCTTTATTATTATATTTCCTTGTTCATGATAATTGTCTTTATTCATGCTATAATTGTATTATCCAGAAATCGTAATACATGTGTGAATAACAGACACCAACATGTCCCTAGTAAGCCTCTAGTTGACTAGCTCGTTGATCAACAGATAGTCATGGTTTCCTGACTATGGACATTGGATGTCATTGATAACGAGATCACATCATTAGGAGAATGATGTGATGGACGAGACCCAATCCTAAACATAGCACAAGATCGTATAGTTCGTTTGCTAGAGTTTTCCAATATCAAGTATCTTTTCCTTAGACCATGAGATCGTGTAACTCCCGGATACCGTAGGAGTGCTTTGGGTATACCAAACGTCACAACGTAACTGGGTGACTATAAAGGTACACTACGGGTATCTCCGAAAGTGTCTGTTGGGTTGACATGTATCAAGACTGGGATTTGTCACTCCGTATGACGGAGAGGTATCACTGGGCCCACTCGGTAATGCATCATCATAATGAGCTCAAAGTGACCAAGTGTCTGGTCATGGGATCATGCATTACGGTACGAGTAAAGTGACTTGCCGGTAACGAGATTGAACGAGGTATTGGGATACCGACGATCGAATCTCGGGCAAGTAACATATCGATTGACAAAGGGAATTGCATACGGGGTTGATTGAATCCTCGACATCGTGGTTCATCCGATGAGATCATCGTGGAGCATGTGGGAGCCAACATGGGTATCCAGATCCCGCTGTTGGTTATTGACCGGAGAGTCGTCTCGGTCATGTCTGCTTGTCTCCCGAACCCGTAGGGTCTACACACTTAAGGTTCGGTGACGCTAGGGTTGTGAAGATATGTATATGCAGTAACCCGAATGTTGTTCGGAGTCCTGGATGAGATCCCAGACGTCACGAGGAGTTCCGGAATGGTCCGGAGGTAAAGAATTATATATAGGAAGTGCTGTTTTGTCCATCGGGACAAGTTTCGGGGTTATCGGTATTGTACCGGGACCACCGGAGGGGTCCCGGGGGCCCACCGGGTGGGGCCACCTGTCCCGGGGGGCCACATGGGCTGTAGGGGGTGCGCCTTGGCCTAGATGGGCCAAGGGCATCAGCCCCACTAGGCCCATGCGCCTAGGGTTTCCATGGGGGAGGAGTCCCACTAGTGGAAGTAGGTGCCTTGGGGGGGAGGGAAACCTCCCCTTGGCAGCCGCACCTAGGAGATTGGATCTCCTAGGCTGCGCACCCCCCCTTGGCCCTCCTATATATAGTGGGGGAGAGGAGGGACTTCATACCCCAGCCCCTGGCGCCTCCCTCTCTCCCCGTTACGTCTCTCCTTCGTAGTATAGGCGAAGCCCTCCTACTGTGACGCCCTGCATCCACCACCACGCCGTCGTGCTGCTGGATCTTCATCAACCTCTCCTCCCCCCTTGCTGGATCAAGAAGGAGGAGACGTCTCCCGTCCCGTACGTGTGTTGAACGCGGAGGTGCCGTCCGTTTGGCGCTTGGTCATCGGTGATTTGGATCACGTCGAGTACGCCTTCCTCATCCCCGTTCTTTGAACGCTTCCGCACATGATCTACAAAGGTATGTAGATGCATCCGATGACTCGTTGCTAGATGAACTCCTAGATGGATCTTGGTGAAACGAGTAGGAAAATTTTTGTTTTCTGCAACGTTCCCCAACAGTGGCATCATGAGCTAGGTCTATGCGTAGTTCTTCTTGCACGAGTAGAACACAATTTGTTGTGGGCGTAGATTTGTCAACTTTCTTGCCGCTACTAGTCTTTTCTTGCTTTAGCGGTATTGTGGGATGAAGCGGCCCAGACCAACCTTACACGTACGCTTACGTGAGACCGGTTCCACCGACTAACATGCACTAGTTGCATAAGGTGGCTGGCGGGTGTCTGTCTCTCCCACTTTAGTTGGAGCGGATTCGATGAACAGGGTCCTTATGAAGGGTAAATAGAAGTTGACAAATCACGTTGTGGCTTTAACGTAGGTAAGAAGACGTTCTTGCTAGAACCCTAATTCAGCCACGTAAAACTTGCAACAACAATTAGAGGACGTCTAACTTGTTTTTGCAGCAAGTGGTTTGTGATATGATATGGCCAAAGTTGTGATGAATGATGAATGATCTATATGTGATGTATGAGATGTTCATGCTATTGTAATAGGGATCACGACTTGCATGTCGATGAGTATGACAACCGGCAGGAGCCATAGGAGTTGTCTTTATTCTTTTATATGACCTGCGTGTCATTGAGAAACGCCATGTAAATTACTTTACTTTATTGCTAAACGCGTTAGCCATAGTAGTAGAAGTAATAGTTGGCGAGCAACTTCATGGAGACACGATGATGGAGATCATGATGATGGAGATCATGGTGTCAAGCCGGTGACAAGATGATCATGGAGCCCCAGATGGAGATCAAAGGAGCTATGTGATATTGGCCATATCATGTCACGTTCATTATTTGATTGCATGTGATGTTTATCATGTTTTGCATCTTGTTTACTTAGAACGACGGTAGTAAATAAGATGATCCCTCATACTAATTTCAAGAAGTGTTCCCCCTAACTATGCACCGTTGCGACAGTTCGCTGTTTCAAAACATCACATGATGATCGGGTGTTTTATTCAGACGTTCACATACAACGGGTGTAAGACAGATTTACACATGCAAACACTTAGGTTGACTTGACGAGCCTAGCATGTACAGACATGACCTCGGAACACAGAAGACCGAAAGGTCGAGCATGAGTCGTATAGAAGATACGATCAACATGAAGATGTTCACCGATGTTGACTAGTCCGTCTCACGTGATGATCGGACACGGCCTAGTCAACTCGGATCATGTAATACTTAGATGACTAGAGGGATGTCTAATCTAAGTTGGAGTTCATTAATAATTTGATTAGATGAACTTAATTATCATGAACTTAGTCTAAAATCTTTGCAATATGTCTTGTAGATCAAATGGCCAACGTAGTCCTCAACTTCAACGCGTTCCTAGAGAAAACCAAGCTGAAAGACGATGGCAGCAACTATACGGACTAGGTCCGGAACCTGAGGATCATCCTCATAGCTGCCAAGAAAGATTATGTCCTACAAGCACCGCTAGGTGAAGCTCCCGTCCCACAGAACCAAGACGTTATGAACGCTTGGCAGACACGTGTTGACGACTACTCCCTTGTTTAGTGCGGCATGCTTTACAGCTTAGAGCCGGGGCTCCAAAAGCGTTTTGAGAGACATGGAGCATATGAGATGTTCGAAGAGCTGAAAATGGTTTTTCAAGCTCATGCCCGGATCGAGAGATATGAAGTCTCCGATAAGTTCTTCAGCTGTAAGATGGAGGAAAATAGTTCTGTCAGTGAGCACATACTCACTATGTCTGGGTTGCATAACCGCTTGTCTCAGCTGGGAGTTAATCTCCCGGATGATGCGGTCATTGACAGAATCCTCCAGTCGCTTCCACCAAGCTACAAGAGCTTTGTGATGAACTTCAACATGCAGGGGATG